>NW_025227937.1:0-2657 GCF_018294505.1 Triticum aestivum
TCATGTTGCTTAGCTGCCATTTCGTCGGCTAATAGACGGAAATTAATTACACAAGGATGAATGTGTGTATTCCAAAATTTACTATGATTATTGAAATAATTATCCAATGAATTATCACCACAAATTCATTACTCTACATGGATCGTCTGTTGTGGACAACAAGGTAATCCATTATGCTCGAGAAACGAAGAACCATATCAAAATGCAAAATCCCCGTGATGCGGATGTAACATCAATACACTCGTCCTAAAATCGTCCGTCGTGGACAAATAATCTAATCTCCAATGTTGGTACATACTAATTTAGCTTGCAACAAGTTATTGCATTTAGTTCGCTTGACTTGATAGGGGGAAGCAAGTCTATTTACGTGTTGATTTGGTCAGGGTTTCTCGGTCATCATCATCATTGATATAGGGTTCGTGGAAGCACATGTACGAATCAATATAAAAATGGCGACATTTGATAGATCATTATATGTATGCCATCACATGCAATTTGAGACCTAAAGTTCATGTCCACACCAGAAAAACAGGGTGACACGTCTCCAACGTATCTATATTCATATATTGTTATATGCTATCAATATTTAATACTTCATATGCTTTATATGCAACTTTAAATTATTTTGGGAACTACCCTATATTTAGTAGTTGGAGTGCACTTTCTATATTTTAATCAACAACATAATCATTTTCATCATGGTCTGAACTCAGGGAATTTGTTAATCAAACCGACAATCTATATTTGATAATAAGCAAGTAACATCAAAATGTGTAAACAAAAATCACTATTGATTTTCAAGGAATAATGTTTTTATGTAATACCAATCAATACTCCTATTTCATATCATGTCCGCAATCAATCGAGGATTTGTCATATTCAACATTTTATCATACACAACCTAGAGTTTCAGTCAAACAATTAATATTTATGATGAACCTTTTCAACTACTTAGCACTTTGTTCAATGATGAACTTACAAGAAGTGGTCTTAGCACTTATGATGGCAAATAGAATGATGCTGGGGATTTATAAGAAGACAAAAATGAGAACGACTGTCATCAATGCGGTTGATCATTAGCAATTGAGGGTCCTTACAATCGGTATTACTATGAGGATTACATGGATTGTCGTGAAACAGATACACTAGAACCATAAGTGTATGAAAGCTCTCCTAATGTTACTAACTTGGTGCGGATCAAACTTGCTTACTCATGACGACATCAAGCAATTGAGAAAGCTCGTCGACGGAATATACGAGCCAATTAATGTAATGTAAAAAATCCTACTAGCATATGAAATGAATAATATGAAAACTCTATATTTGAAATACATGGCGCTACTTTGAAGTACAAGTGTATATAAAGGATAGTATAGTGTGCCTCCTCTCTCCTTTTCTCACTTTTTTATTTTTTCCTTTCTCTTTTTCTGGTGGGCTCTTTGACCTTTCTTGGTGCGGTAGATGTGGCCAAGTAGTAGATCCAACAAACGAGGAACCACCGAAAGCTGACGCCGGCATGACCGAAACTGGCAAAGAAACCATGTAGCAGCATATGGCGAATATCTTCACAACTTCTAGTTGCAGAGGCCAATTTCATGAATTTCAGTGGCAGCCTTCGAACGACCCTTTTCCACTAATGACAGAAACCAAATTTTTCGCAATTAATTAAGTCATTGAGAGGAGTGCACTTTCATTATGCCCATCCCTCACTTCAATTGCAACGCATTCTATCCTTTCCGATTGATTAGGCCGATGGACAAGCGAGTCGTATTAGCTCTTATGAAGCTGTTATAATCAAGTTACGTCTCTGAACTGCCATTCCATTGACTAATAGACAGAAATGGTTACAAAATTATGCACACGTAATATTTATCCTATGGATTATAATGAAAAATTCATCAATTTGAACCGATTGCATATTGTGGACAACAATGTAACCCATTAGTCTTGAGGAACCGATACCCTTCTCAAAATGCAAAATTCCTGTGACGTAGATATAACATCCAGTACCCTCCTAGTTAAAGGAAACCATTTGCTGCGAGAAGTTCTTACATTTAGTATGATACCGTATGCCCTTATTTGTAATTTGACAGATGGTGTGGAATCATATGGCATGGTAGTCCATTGATAAAGAGACCTAGGGTTGATATCTCCACCTATTGGGACATTCATTAAGAGGATTGTGTTTCGTCTCTAAAAACATATGAGTTTGTCGTCCCTTGGACGTGTGCGTCATATTGGTAGGAACTGTCAAGCGTGTCTCCTCTTTGGTACGGTTCATGTGGCGAAGAAGTGGGTCCCACAGACATGGAAGCGAGTAAAAACAAATGGCAAAATGACAACAACTCTCGGAGACAGTGTGTAGTAGCATGTAGCTAATATATTTGCAAGTGTTAGTTGGAGAGGCCAATTTCATGAAGGTTCAGTGGCAGCCTATGAATATCGCACTTTATTTTGATAATGGCATGGACCAGAATTTTCTAATCTATTTAGTTGCAAGGAGTAGACTTATATTATGTACCATCACTAGTTTTATTAATGACGTACTCTGTCCTTTCAAATATATTAGGACAACGAGCAAGCGAGTCACGTTCGATTTTATTTGATCGCTATCATCAAGTCATGTTGCTTAGCTACGATTTCGTTGGCTAATAGAC
>NW_025227938.1:0-1049 GCF_018294505.1 Triticum aestivum
GGGTGAAATGATGATACCATGCCAAGTTTCGACATTTTCAGAGTTCATTTTGTAGTGATTTTCAATTTCACGGTCATTTAGCTCTGTAAACAAATCGGTAAATGACTGAAAATAACAAATGATGTCAGAAAGTTTTGAAAATTGATGACGCCGCTTTGAATGGTGTATACGGAACACAAAAAAAATCTGGATTTGTAATAAGTTTAAAAAAATGAAGTGCCCATGTAACAGATGAGTTCTCGTCAAAAACCCTGATACTTCGAAAGAGATTGTCCAGTTTGTACACGAAGTGTGTCCAGTTTTTCCCGTAACCCTCTCTACTCTTTTGCACATGCTATGTGGGTGAAATGATGATACCATGCCAAGTTTCGACATTTTCACAGTCCATTTTGTAGTGATTTTCAATTGCACGGTCATTTAGCTCTCTAAACAAATCGGTAAATGACTAAAAAATAGCAAATGATGTCAGAAAGTTTTGAAAATTGATGACGTCGCTTTGAATGGTGTGTACGGAACATAAAAAAATCTGGAGTTGCAATAAGTTTAAAAAAATGAAGTGGCCATGTAACAGATGAGTTCTCGTCAGAAACCATTATACTTCGAAAGAGATTGTCCAGTTTGTACACGAAGTGTGTCCAGTTTTTCCCGTAACCCTCTCTACTCTTTTGCACATGCTATGTGGGTGAAATGATGATACCATGCCAAGTTACGACATTTTCAGAGTCCATTTTGTAGTGATTTTCAATTTCACGGTCATTTAGCTCTCTAAACAAATCGGTAAATGACTAAAAAATAGCAAATGATGTCAGAAAGTTTTGAAAATTGATGACGTCGCTTTGAATATTGTGTATTGAACGCAAAAAAGTCTGGAGTTATAATAAGTTAAAAAAATGAAGTGGCCATGTAACAGATGAGTTCTCGTCAGAAACCCTGATACTTCGAAAGAGATTGTCCAGTTTGTACACGAAGTGCGTCCAGTTTTTGCCGTAACCCTCCCTACTCTTTTGCACATGCTATGTGGGTGAAATGACGATACCATGCCAAGTTTC
>NW_025227938.1:4978-6375 GCF_018294505.1 Triticum aestivum
GTTTCGACATTTTCAGAGTACATTTTGTAGTGATTTTCAATTTCACGGTCATTTAGCTCTCTAAACAAATCGGTAAATGACTAAAAAATAGCAAATAATGTTAGAAAGTTTTGAAAATTGATGACTTCGCTTTGAATGGTTTGTACGGAACGCAAAAAAGTCTGGAGTTGTAATAAGTTTAAAAAAACGAAGTGCCCATGTAACAGATGAGTTCTCGTCAGAAACCCTGATACTTTGAAAGAGATTGGCCAGTTTGTACACGAAGTGCGTCCAGTTTTTGCCGTAACCCTCTCTACTCTTTTGCACATGCTATGTGGGTGAAATGATGATACGATGCCAAGTTTCGACTTTTTCAGAGTTCATTTTGTAGTGATTTTCAATTTCACGGTCATTTAGCTCTCTAAATAAATCGGTAAATGACTGAAAAATAGAAAATGATGTCAGAAAGTTTTGAAAATTGATGAAGTCGCCTTGAATGGTGCGTAGGGAACGCAAAAAAGTCTGGAGTTGTAATGAGTTTAAAAAAATGAAGTGCCCATGTAACAGATGAGTTCTCGTCAGAAACCCTGATACTCCGAAAGAGATTGTCTAGTTTGTACACGAAGTGCGTCCAGTTTTTGCCGTAACCCTCTCTACTCTTTTGTACATGCTATGTGGGTGAAATGATGATACGATGCAAAGTTTCGACATTTTCAGAGTTCATTTTCTAGTGATTTTACAATTTCAAGGTCATTTAGCTCTATAAACAAATCGGTAAATGACTAAAAATAGCAAATTATGTCAGAAAGTTTTGAAAATTTATGACGTCGCTTCGAATGGTGTGTAGGGAACGCAAAAAAGTCTGGAGTTGTAATAAGTGAAAAAAAATGAAGTGCGCATGTAACAGATGAGTTCTCGTCAGAAACCCTGATACTTTGAAAGAGATTGTCCAGTTTGTACACGAAATGCGTCCAGTTTTTGCCGTAACCCTCTCTACTCTTTTGCACATGCTATGTGGGTGAAATGATGATACGATGCTAAGTTTCGACATTTTCGGAGTTCATTTTGTAGTGATTTTCAATTTCACGGTCATTTAGCTCTCTAAACAAATCGGTAAATGACTAAAAAATAGCAAATGATGTCAGAAAGTTTTGAAAATTGATGACGTCGCCTTGAATGGTGCGTAGGGAACGCAAAAAAGTCTGGAGTTGTAATGAGTTTAAAAAAAATGAAGTGCCCATGTAACAGATGAGTTCTCGTCAGAAACCCCGATCCTCCGAAAGAGATTGTCCAGTTTGTACACGAAGTGCGTCTAGTTTTTGCCGTAACCCTCTCTACTCTTTTGTACATGCTATGTGGGTGAAATGATGATACGATGCAAAGTTTCGACATTTTCAGAGTTCATTTTCTAGTGATTT
>NW_025227938.1:7366-8508 GCF_018294505.1 Triticum aestivum
GAACGCAAAAAAGTCTGGAGTTATAATAAGTTAAAAAAATGAAGTGGCCATGTAACAGATGAGTTCTCGTCAGAAACCCTGATACTTCGAAAGAGATTGTCCAGTTTGTACACGAAGTGCGTCCAGTTTTTGCCGTAACCCTCCCTACTCTTTTGCACATGCTATGTGGGTGAAATGACGATACCATGCCAAGTTTCGACATTTTCAGAGTTCATTTTGTGGTGATTTTCAATTTCACGGTCATTTAGCTCTCTAAACAAATCGGTAAATGACTAAAAAATAGCAAATGATGTCAGAAAGTTTTGAAAATTGATGACGTCGCTTTGAATGGTGTGTACGGAACGCAAAAAAATCTGGAGTTGTAATAAGTTTAAAAAAATGAAGTGCCCATGTAACAGATGAGTTCTCGTCAGAAATCCTGATACTTCAAAAGAGATTGTCTAGTTTGTAGACGAAGTGTGTCCAGTTTCTGCCTTAACCCTCTCTACTCTTTTGCACATGCTATGTGGGTGAAATGATGATACCATGCTAAGTTTCGACATTTTCAGAATTCATTTTATAGTGATTTTCAATTTCACGGTCATTTAGCTCTCTAAACAACTCGGTAAATGACTGAAAAATAGCAAATGATGTCAGAAAGTTTTGAAAATTGATGACGTCGCTTTGAATGGTGTGTACAGAACACAAAAAAAGTCTGCAGTTGTAATAAGTTTAAAAAAATGAAGTGCCAGTGTAACAAATGAGTTCTCGTCCGAAACCTTGATACTCCGAAAGAGATTGTCCAGTTTGTACACGAAGTGCGTCCAGTTTTTGCCGTAACCCTCTCTACTCTTTTGCACATACTATGTTGGTGAAATGATGATACCATGCCAAGTTTCGACATTTTCAGAGTTCATTTTGTGATGATTTTCAATTTCACGGTCATTTAGCTCTCTAAACAAATGGGTAAATGACTAAAAAATAGCAAATGATGTCAGAAAGTTTTGAAAATTGATGACGTCGCTTTGAATGGTGTGTACGGAACGCAAAAAGTCAGGAGATATAATAAGCTTAGAAAAATGAAGTGCCCATGTAACAGATGAGTTCTCGTCAGAAACCCTGATACTTCGAAGGAGATTGTCCAGTTTCTACACGAAGTGCGT
>NW_025227938.1:8518-10762 GCF_018294505.1 Triticum aestivum
CCGTAACCCTCTCTACTCTTTTGCACATGCTATGTGGGTGAAATGATGATACCATGCCAAGTTTCGACATTTTCAGAGTCCATTTTGTAGTGATTTTCAATTTCACGGTCATTTAGCTCTCTAAACAAATCGGTAAATGACTAAAAAATAGCAAATGATGTCAGAAAGTTTTGAAAATTGATGACGTCGCTTTGAATGGTGTGTACGGAACATAAAAAAATCTGGAGTTGTAATAAGTTTAAAAAAATGAAGTGGCCATGTAACAGATGAGTTCTCGTCAGAAACCCTGATACTTCGAAAGAGATTGTCCAGTTTGTACACGAAGTGTGTCCAGTTTTTCCCGTAACCCTCTCTACTCTTTTGCACATGCTATGTGGGTGAAATGATGATACCATGCCAAGTTTCGACATTTTCAGAGTCCATTTTGTAGTGATTTTCAATTTCACGGTCATTTAGCTCTCTAAACAAATCGGTAAATGACTAAAAAATAGCAAATGATGTCAGAAAGTTTTGAAAATTGATGACGTCGCTTTGAATATTGTGTATGGAACGCAAAAAAGTCTGGAGTTATAATAAGTTAAAAAAATGAAGTGGCCATGTAACAGATGAGTTCTCGTCAGAAACCCTGATACTTCGAAAGAGATTGTCCAGTTTGTACACGAAGTGCGTCCAGTTTTTGCCGTAACCCTCCCTACTCTTTTGCACATGCTATGTGGGTGAAATGACGATACCATGCCAAGTTTCGACATTTTCAGAGTTCATTTTGTGGTGATTTTCAATTTCACGGTCATTTAGCTCTCTAAACAAATCGGTAAATGACTAAAAAATAGCAAATGATGTCAGAAAGTTTTGAAAATTGATGACGTCGCTTTGAATGGTGTGTACGGAACGCAAAAAAATCTGGAGTTGTAATAAGTTTAAAAAAATGAAGTGCCCATGTAACAGATGAGTTCTCGTCAGAAATCCTGATACTTCAAAAGAGAATGTCTAGTTTGTACACGAAGTGTGTCCAGTTTTTGCCTTAACCCTCTCTACTCTTTTGCACATGCTATGTGGGTGAAATGATGATACCATGCTAAGTTTCGACATTTTCAGAGTTCATTTTATAGTGATTTTCAATTTCACGGTCATTTAGCTCTCTAAACAACTCGGTAAATGACTGAAAAATAGCAAATGATGTCAGAAAGTTTTGAAAATTGATGACGTCGCTTTGAATGGTGTGTACAGAACGCAAAAAAAGTCTGCAGTTGTAATAAGTTTAAAAAAATGAAGTGCCAGTGTAACAAATGAGTTCTCGTCCGAAACCTTGATACTCCGAAAGAGATTGTCCAGTTTGTACACGAAGTGCGTCCAGTTTTTGCCGTAACCCTCTCTACTCTTTTGCACATACTATGTTGGTGAAATGATGATACCATGCCAAGTTTCGACATTTTCAGAGTTCATTTTGTGATGATTTTCAATTTCACGGTCATTTAGCTCTCTAAACAAATGGGTAAATGACTAAAAAATAGCAAATGATGTCAGAAAGTTTTGAAAATTGATGACGTCGCTTTGAATGGTGTGTACGGAACGCAAAAAAGTCAGGAGTTATAATAAGCTTAGAAAAATGAAGTGCCCATGTAACAGATGAGTTCTCGTCAGAAACCCTGATACTTCGAAGGAGATTGTCCAGTTTCTACACGAAGTGCGTCCAGTTTTTGCCGTAACCCTCTCTACTCTTTTGCCCATGCTATGTGGGTGAAATGATGATACCATGCCAAGTTTCGACATTTTCAGAGTTCATTTTGTAGTGATTTTCAATTTCACGGTCATTTAGCCCTGTAAACAAATCGGTAAATGACTGAAAATAACAAATGATGTCAGAAAGTGTTGAAAATTGATGACGTCGCTTTGAATGGTGCGTACGGAACGCAAAAAAAGTCTGGAGTTGTAATAAGTTAAAAAAATGAAGTGCCCATGTAACAGATGAGTTCTCGTTCGAAACCCCGATACTCCGAAAGAGATTGTCCAGTTTGTACACGAAGTGCGTCCAGTTTTTGCCGTAACCCTCTCAACTCTTTTGCACATGCTATGTGGGTGAAATGATGATACCATGCCAAGTTTCGACATTTTCAGAGTTCATTTTGTAGTGATTTTCAATTTCACGGTCATTTAGCTCTCTAAACAAATCGGTAAATGACTAAAAATAGCAAATAATGTCAGAAAGTTTTGAAAATTGATGACGCCGCTTTGAATGGTGTGTAC
>NW_025227938.1:11078-11776 GCF_018294505.1 Triticum aestivum
GAAAATTGATGAAGTCGCCTTGAATGGTGCGTAGGGAACGCAAAAAAGTCTGGAGTTGTAATGAGTTTAAAAAAATGAAGTGCCCATGTAACAGATGAGTTCTCGTCAGAAACCCTGATACTCCGAAAGAGATTGTCCAGTTTGTACACGAAGTGCGTCCAGTTTTTGCCGTAACCCTCTCTACTCTTTTGCACATGCTATGTGGGTGAAATGATGATACGATGCAAAGTTTCGACATTTTCAGAGTTCATTTTGTAGTGATTTTCAATTTCACGGTCATTTAGCTCTCTAAACAAATCGGTAAATGACTGAAAAATAGCAAATGATGTCAGAAAGTGTCGAAAATTGATGAAGTCGCCTTGAATGGTGCGTAGGGAACGCAAAAAAGTCTTGAGTTGTAATGAGTTTTAAAAAAATGAAGTGCCCATGTAACAGATGAGTTCTCGTCAGAAACCCCGATACTCCGAAAGAGATTGTCCAGTTTGTACACGAAGTGCGTCCAGTTTTTGCCGTAACCCTCTCTACTCTTTTGCACATGCTATGTGGGTGAAATGATGATACCATGCCAAGTTTCGACATTTTCAGAGTTCATTTTGTAGTGATTTTCAATTTCACGGTCATTTAGCTCTCTAAACAAATCGGTAAATGACTGAAAAATAGCAAATGATGTCAGAAAGTATTGAAAATTGATGAAGTCG
>NW_025227938.1:11786-12937 GCF_018294505.1 Triticum aestivum
TAGTGATTTTCAATTTCACGGTCATTTAGCTCTCTAAACAAATCGGTAAATGACTAAAAAATAGCAAATGATGTCAGAAAGTTTTGAAAATTGATGACGTCGCTTTGAATATTGTGTATGGAACGCAAAAAAGTCTGGAGTTATAATAAGTTAAAAAAATGAAGTGGCCATGTAACAGATGAGTTCTCGTCAGAAACCCTGATACTTCGAAAGAGATTGTCCAGTTTGTACACGAAGTGCGTCCAGTTTTTGCCGTAACCCTCCCTACTCTTTTGCACATGCTATGTGGGTGAAATGACGATACCATGCCAAGTTTCGACATTTTCAGAGTTCATTTTGTGGTGATTTTCAATTTCACGGTCATTTAGCTCTCTAAACAAATCGGTAAATGACTAAAAAATAGCAAATGATGTCAGAAAGTTTTGAAAATTGATGACGTCGCTTTGAATGGTGTGTACGGAATGCAAAAAAATCTGGAGTTGTAATAAGTTTAAAAAAATGAAGTGCCCATGTAACAGATGAGTTCTCGTCAGAAATCCTGATACTTCAAAAGAGATTGTCTAGTTTGTAGACGAAGTGTGTCCAGTTTCTGCCTTAACCCTCTCTACTCTTTTGCACATGCTATGTGGGTGAAATGATGATACCATGCTAAGTTTCGACATTTTCAGAGTTCATTTTATAGTGATTTTCAATTTCACGGTCATTTAGCTCTCTAAACAACTCGGTAAATGACTGAAAAATAGCAAATGATGTCAGAAAGTTTTGAAAATTGATGACGTCGCTTTGAATGGTGTGTACAGAACGCAAAAAAAGTCTGCAGTTGTAATAAGTTTAAAAAAATGAAGTGCCAGTGTAACAAATGAGTTCTCGTCCGAAACCTTGATACTCCGAAAGAGATTGTCCAGTTTGTACACGAAGTGCGTCCAGTTTTTGCCGTAACCCTCTCTACTCTTTTGCACATACTATGTTGGTGAAATGATGATACCATGCCAAGTTTCGACATTTTCAGAGTTCATTTTGTGATGATTTTCAATTTCACGGTCATTTAGCTCTCTAAACAAATGGGTAAATGACTAAAAAATAGCAAATGATGTCAGAAAGTTTTGAAAATTGATGACGTCGCTTTGAATGGTGTGTACGGAACGCAAAAA
>NW_025227938.1:14194-14675 GCF_018294505.1 Triticum aestivum
TGGAGTTGTAATGAGTTTAAAAAAATGAAGTGCCAATGTAACAGATGAGTTCTCGTCCGAAACTCTCATACTCCGAAAGAGATTGTCCAGTTTGTACACCAAGTGCGTCCAGTTTTTGCCGTAACCCTCTCTACTCTTTTGCACATGCTATGTGGGTGAAATGATGATACCATGCAAAGTTTCGACATTTGCAGAGTTCATTTCGTAGTGATTTTCAATTTCACGGTGATTTAGCTCTCGAAACAAATCGGTAAATGACTAAAAAATAGCAAATGATGTTATAAAGTTTTGAAAATTGATGACATCGCTTTGAATGGTGTGTACGGAACGCAAAAAACTCGGGAGTTGTAATAAGTTTAAAAAAATGAAGTGCCCATGTAACAGATGAGTTCTCGTCAGAAACCCTGATACTTCGAAAGAGATTGTCCAGTCTGTACACGAAGTGCGTCCAGTTTTTGCCGTAACCCTCTCTACTCTTTTG
>NW_025227938.1:15501-17177 GCF_018294505.1 Triticum aestivum
AAATGATGATACCATGCCATGTTTCGACATTTCCAGAGTTCATTTTGTAGTGATTTTCAATTTCACGGTCATTTAGCTCTCTAAACAAATCGGTAAATGACTAAAAAAATAGCAAATGATGTTAGAAAGTTTTGAAAATTGATGACGTCGCTTTGAATGGTTTGTACGGAACGCGAAAATGTCTGGAGTTGTAATAAGTTTAAAAAAATAAAGTGCCCATGTAAGAGATGAGTTCTCGTTAGAAACCCTGATACTCCGAAGGAGATTGTCCAGTTTGTACACGAAGTGCGTCCAGTTTTTGCCGTAACCCTCTCTACTCTTTTGCACATGCTATGTGGGTGAAATGATGATACGATGCCAAGTTTCGACATTTTAAGAGTTCATTTTGTAGTGATTTTCTGTTTCACGGTCATTTAGCTCCTTAAACAAATCGATACATGACTGAAAAATAGCAAATGATGTCAGAAAGTGTTGAAAATTGATGACGTCGCTCTGAATGGTGCATACGGAACGCAAAAAAAGTCTGGAGTTGTAATAGGTTAAGAAAAAATGAAGTGCCAGTATAACAGATGAGTTCTGGTCAGAAACCGTGATACTCCGAAAGAGATTGTCCAGTTTGTACACGAAGTGCGTCCAGTTTTTGCCGTAACCCTTTCTACTCTTTTGCACATGCTATGTGGGTGAAATGATGATACCATGCCAAGTTTCGACATTTTCAGAGTTCATTTTGTAGTGATTTTCAATTTCACGGTCATTTAGCTCTCTAAACAAATCGGTACATGACTAAAAAATAGCAAATGATGTTATAAAGTTTTGAAAATTGATGACGTCGCGTTGAATGGTGTGTACGGAATGCAAAAAAGTCGGGAGTTTTAATATGTTTACAAAAATTCAGGGCCCATGTAACAGATGAGTTCTCGTCAGAAACCCTGATACTTCGAAAGAGATTGTCCAGTTTGTACACGAAGTGCGTCCAGTTTTTGCCGTAACCCTCTCTACTCTTTTGCATATACTATGTGGGTGAAATGATGATACCATGCCAAGTTTCGACATTTTCAGAGTTCATTTGTAGTGATTTTCAATTTCACGGTCATTTAGCTCTCTAAACAAATCGGTAAATGACTAAAAAAATAGCAAATGATGTTAGAAAGTTTTGAAAATTGATGACGTCGCTTTGAATGGTTTGTACGGAACGCAAAAAAGTCTGGAGTTGTAATAAGTTAAAAAAAATAAAGTGCCCATGTAAGAGATGAGTTCTCGTCCGAAACCCTGATACTTCGAAGGAGATTGTACAGTTTGTACACGAAGTGCGTTCAGTTTTTTCCGTAACCCTCTCTACTCTTTGCACATGCTATGTGGGTGAAAGATGATACGATGCAAAGTTTCGACATTTTCAGAGTTCATTTTGTAGTGATTCTCAATTTCACGGTCATTTAGCTCTCGAAACAAATCGGTAAATGACTAAAAAATAGCAAATGATGTTATAAAGTTTTGAAAATTGATGACGTCGCTTTGAATGGTGTGTACGGAACGCTAAAAAAGTCTGGAGTTGTAATGAGTTTAAAAAAATGATGTGCCAATGTAACAGATGAGTTCTCGTCCGAAACCCTGATACTCCGAAAGAGATTGTCCAGTTTGTACACGAATTGCGTCCAGTTTTTGCCGTAACCCTCTCT
>NW_025227938.1:17187-17872 GCF_018294505.1 Triticum aestivum
ATGACAGAAAGTGTCGAAAATTGATGACTTCGCTTTGAATGGTGCGTACGGAACGCTAAAAAAGTCTGGAGTTGTAATGAGTTTAAAAAAATGATGTGCCAATGTAACAGATGAGTTCTCGTCCGAAACCCTGATACTCCGAAAGAGATTGTCCAGTTTGTACACGAATTGCGTCCAGTTTTTGCCGTAACCCTCTCTACTCTTTTGCACATGCTATGTGGGTGAAATGATGATACCATGCAAAGTTTCGACATTTTCAGAGTGCATTTTGTAGTGATTTTCAATTTCACGGTCATTTAGCTCTCGAAACAAATCGGTAAATGACTACAAAATAGCAAATGATGATATAAAGTTTTGAAAATTGATGACGTCGCTTTGAATGGTGTGTACGGAACGCAAAAAAGTCGGGAGTTGTAATAAGTTTAAAAAAATGAAGTGCCCATGTAACAGATGAGTTCTCGTCAGAAACCCTGATACTTCGAAAGAGATTGTCCAGTCTGTACACGAAGTGCGTCCAGTTTTTGCCGTAACCCTCTCTACTCTTTTGCACATGCTATGTGGGTGAAATGATGATACCATGCCAAGTTTCGACATTTCCAGAGTTCATTTTGTAGTGATTTTCAATTTCACGGTCATTTAGCTCTCTAAACAAATCGGTAAAGGACTAAAAAATAGCAAATGATGT
>NW_025227938.1:17882-19666 GCF_018294505.1 Triticum aestivum
CATGTAAGAGATGAGTTCTCGTCCGAAACCCTGATACTTCGAAGGAGATTGTACAGTTTGTACACGAAGTGCGTCCAGTTTTTGCCGTAACCCTCTCTACTCTTTTGCACATGCTATGTGGGTGAAATGATGATACGATGCAAAGTTTCAACATTTTCAGAGTTCATTTTGTAGTGATTTTCAATTTCACGGTCATTTAGCTCTCTAAACAAATCGGTAAATGACTAAAAAATAGCAAATGATATTATAAAGTTTTGAAAATTGATGACGTCTCTTTGAATGGTGTGTACGGAATGCAAAAAAGTCGGGAGTTGTAATAAGTTTACAAAAATGAAGGGCCCATGTAACAGATGAGTTCTCGTCAGAAACCCTGATACTTCGAAAGAGATTGTCCAGTCTGTACACGAAGTGCGTCCAGTTTTTGCCGTAACCCTATCTACTCTTTTGCACATGCTATGTGGGTGAAATGATGATACCATGCCAAGTTTCGACATTTTCAGAGTTCATTTTGTAGTGATTTTCAATTTCACGGTCATTTAGCTCTCTAAACAAATCGGTAAATGACTGAAAAATAGCAAATGATGACAGAAAGTGTCGAAAATTGATGACTTCGCTTTGAATGGTGCGTACGGAACGCTAAAAAAGTCTGGAGTTGTAATGAGTTTAAAAAAATGATGTGCCAATGTAACAGATGAGTTCTCGTCCGAAACCCTGATACTCCGAAAGAGATTGTCCAGTTTGTACACGAATTGCGTCCAGTTTTTGCCGTAACCCTCTCTACTCTTTTGGACATGCTATGTGGGTGAAATGATGATACCATGCAAAGTTTCGACATTTTCAGAGTGCATTTTGTAGTGATTTTCAATTTCACGGTCATTTAGCTCTCGAAACAAATCGGTAAATGACTAAAAAAATAGCAAATGATGTTATAAAGTTTTGAAAATTGATGACGTCGCTTTGAATGGTGTGTACGGAACGCAAAAAAGTCGGGAGTTGTAATAAGTTTAAAAAAATGAAGTGCCCATGTAAGAGATGAGTTCTCGTTAGAAACCCTGATACTCCGAAGGAGATTGTCCAGTTTGTACACGAAGTGCGTCCAGTTTTTGCCGTAACCCTCTCTACTCTTTTGCACATGCTATGTGGGTGAAATGATGATACGATGCCAAGTTTCGACATTTTAAGAGTTCATTTTGTAGTGACTTTCAGTTTCACGGTCATTTAGCTCCTTAAACAAATCGATACATGACTGAAAAATAGCAAATGATGTCAGAAAGTGTTGAAAATTGATGACGTCGCTTTGAATGGTGCATACGGAACGCAAAAAATGTCTGGAGTTGTAATAGGTTTAAAAAAATGAAGTGCCAGTATAACAGATGAGTTCTGGTCAGAAACCGTGATACTCCGAAAGAGATTGTCCAGTTTGTCCACGAAGTGCGTCCAATTTTTGCCGTAACCCTTTCTACTCTTTTGCACATGCTATGTGGGTGAAATGATGATACCATGCCAAGTTTCGACATTTTCAGAGTTCATTTTGTAGTGATTTTCAATTTCACGGTCATTTAGCTCTCTAAACAAATCGGTACATGACTAAAAAATAGCAAATGATGTTATTAAGTTTTGAAAATTGATGACGTCGCTTTGAATGGTGTGTACGGAATGCAAAAAAGTCGGGAGTTGTAATATGTTAACAAAAATTCAGGGCCCATGTAACAGATGAGTTCTCGTCAGAAACCCTGATACTTCGAAAGAGATTGTCCAGTTTGTACACGAAGTGCGTCCAGTTT
>NW_025227938.1:20878-23253 GCF_018294505.1 Triticum aestivum
GACTAAAAAATAGCAAATGATGTTAGAAAGTTTTGAAAATTGATGACGTCTCTTTGAATGGTTTGTACGGAACGCAAAAAAGTCTGGAGTTGTGACAAGTTTAAAAAAATGAAGTGCCCATGTAACAGATGAGTTCTCGTCAGAAACCCTGATACTTCGAAAGAGATTGTCCAGTTTGTACACGAAGTGCGTCCAGTTTTTGCCGTAACGCTCTCTACTCTTTTGCACATGCTATGTGGGTGAAATGATGATACCATGCCAAGTTTCGACATTTTCAGAGTTCATTTTGTAGTGATTTTCAATTTCACGGTCATTTAGCTCTCTAAACAAATCGGTAAATGACTAAAAAATAGCAAATGATGTTAGAAAGTTTTGAAAATTGATGACGTCGCTTTGAATGGTTTGTACGGAACGCGAAAATGTCTGGAGTTGTAATAAGTTTAAAAAAATAAAGTGCCCATGTAAGAGATGAGTTCTCGTTAGAAACCCTGATACTCCGAAGGAGATTATCTAGTTTGTACACGAAGTGCGTCCAGTTTTTGCCGTAACCCTCTCTACTCTTTTGCACATGCTATGTGGGTGAAATGATGATACTATGCCAAGTTTCGACATTTTAAGAGTTCATTTTGTAGTGATTTTCAGTTTCACGGTCATTTAGCTCTCGAAACAAATCTGTAAATGACTAAAAAATAGCAAATGATGTTACAAAGTTTTGAAAATTGATGACGTCACTTTGAATGGTGTGTACGGAACGTAAAACTGTCGGGAGTTGTAATAAGTTTAATAAAATGAAGTGCCCATGTAACAGATGAGTTCTCGTCAGAAACCCTGATACTCCGAAAGAGATTGTCCAGTCTGTACGCGAAGTGCGTCCAGTTTTTGCCGTAACCCTCTCTACTCTTTTGCACATGCTATGTGGGTGAAATGATGATACCATGCCAAGTTTCGACATTTTCAGAGTTCATTTGTTAGTGATTTTCAATTTCACGGTCATTTAGCTCTCTAAACAAATCGGTAAATGACTACAAAAATAGCAAAGCATGTTAGAAAGTTTTGAAAATTGATGACGTCGCTTTGAATGTTGTACGGAACGCAAAAAAGTCGGGAGTTCTAATAAGTTTAAAAAAATGAAGTGCCCACGTAACAGATGAGTTCTCGTCAGAAACCCTGATACTTCGAAAGAGATTGTCCAGTCTGTACACGAAGTGCGTGCAGTTTTTGCCGTAACCCTCTCTACTCTTTTGCACATGCTATGTGGGTGAAATGATGATACAATGCCAAGTTTCGACATTTCCAGAGTTCATTTTGTAGTGATTTTCAATTTCACGGTCATTTAGCTCTCTAAACAAATCGGTAAATGACTAAAAAAATAGCAAATGATGTTAGAAAGTTTTGAAAATTGATGACGTCGCTTTGAATGGTTTGTACGGAACGCAAAAAAGTCTGGAGTTGTAATAAATTTAAAAAAATGAAGTGCCCATGTAACAGATGAGTTCTCGTCAGAAACCCTGATACTTCGAAAGAGATTGTCTAGTCTGTACACGAAGTGCGTCCAGTTTATGCCGTAACCCTCTCTACTCTTTTGCACATGCTATGTGGGTGAAATGATGATACGATGCCAAGTTTCGACATTTTCAGAGTTCATTTTGTAGTGATTTTGAGTTTCACGGTCATTTAGCTCCTTAAACAAATCGATACATGACTGAAAAATAGCAAATGATGTCAGAAAGTGTTGAAAATTGATGACGTCACTTTGAATGGTGCATACGGAACGCAAAAAAAGTCTGGAGTTGTAATAAGTTTAAAAAAATGAAGTGCCAGTGTAACAGATGAGTTATGGTCAGAAACCGTGATACTCCGAAAGAGATTGTCCAATTTGTACACGAAGTGCGTCCAGTTTTTGCCGTAACCCTCTCTACTCTTTTGCACATGCTATGTGGGTGAAATGATGATACCATGCCAAGTTTCGACATTTTCAGAGTTCATTTTGTAGTGATTTTCAATTTCACGGTCATTTAGCTCTATAAACAAATCGGTAAATGACTAAAAAATAGCAAATGATGTCAGAAAGTTTTGAAAATTGATGACGTCGCTTTGAATGGTGTGTAGGTAACGCAAAAAAGTCTGGAGTTGTAATAAGTTTAAAAAAATGAATTGCCCATCTAACAGATGAGTTCTCGTCAAAAACCCTGATACTTCGAAAGAGATTCTCCAGTTTGTACACGAAGTGCGTCCAGTTTTTGCCGTAACCCTCTCTACTCTTTTGCACATGCTATGTGGGTGAAATGATGATACGATGCCAAGTTTCGACATTTTCAGAGTTCATTTTGTAGTGATTTTCAATTTCACGGTCATTTAGCTCTCTAAACAAATCG
>NW_025227938.1:23879-28194 GCF_018294505.1 Triticum aestivum
GACATTTTCTGAGTTCATTTTGTAGTGATTTTCAATTTCACGGTCATTTAGCTCTCTAAACAAATCGGTAAATGACTAAAAAATTAGCAAAGGATGTTAGAAAGTTTTGAAAATTGATGACGTCGCTTTGAATGTTGTACGGAACGCAAAAAAGTCGGGAGTTGTAATAAGTTTAAAAAAATGAAGTGCCCATGCAACAGATGAGTTCTCGTCCGAAACCCTGATACTTCGAAAGAGATTGTCCAGTTTGTACACGAAGTGCGTCCAGTTTTTGCCGTAACCCTCTCTACTCTTATGCACATGCTATGTGGGTGAAATGATGATACGATGCCAAGTTTCGACATTTTAAGAGTTCATTTTGTAGTGATTTTGAGTTTCACGGTCATTTAGCTCCTTAAACAAATCGATACATGACTGAAAAATAGCAAATGATGTCAGAAAGTGTTGAACATCGATGACGTCGCTTTGAATGGTGCATACGGAACGCAAAAAAAGTCTGGAGTTGTAATAAGTTTAAAAAAATGAAGTGCCAGTATAACAGATGAGTTCTGGTCAGAAACCGTGATACTCCGAATGAGATTGTCCAGTTTGTACACGAAGTGCGTCCAGTTTTTGCCGTAACCCTTTGTACTCTTTTGCACATGCTATGTGGGTGAAATGTTGATACCATGCCAAGTTTCGACATTTTCAGAGTTCATTATGTAGTGATTTTCAATTTCACGGTCATTTAGCTCTATAAACAAATCGGTAAATGACCAAAAAATAGCAAATGATGTCAGAAAGTTTTGAAAATTGATGACGTCGCTTTGAATGGTGTGTAGGGAACGCAAAAAAGTCTGGAGTTGTAATAAGTTTAAAAAAATGAAGTTCCCATCTAACAGATGAGTTCTCGTCCGAAACGCTGATACTTCGAAGGAGATTGTCCAGTTTGTACACGAAGTGCGTCCAGTTTTTGCCGTAACCCTCTCTACTCTTTTGCACATGCTATGTGGGTGAAATGATGATACGATGCCAAGTTTCGACATTTTAAGAGTTCATTTTGTAGTGATTTTGAGTTTCACGGTCATTTAGCTCCTTAAACAAATCGATACATGACTGAAAAATAGCAAATGATGTCAGAAAGTGTTGAAAATTGATGACGTCACTTTGAATGGTGCATACGGAACGCAAAAAAAGTCTGGAGTTGTAACAAGTTTAAAAAAATGAAGTGCCAGTATAACAGATGAGTTCTGGTCAGAAACCGTGATACTCCGAAAGAGATTGTCCAATTTGTACACGAAGTGCGTCCAGTTTTTGCCGTAACCCTCTCTACTCTTTTGCACATGCTATGTAGGTGAAATGATGATACCATGCCAAGTTTCGACATTTTCAGAGTTCATTTTGTAGTGATTTTCAATTTCACGGTCATTTAGCTCTCAAAGCAAATCGGTAAATTACTGAAAAATAGCAAATGATGTTATAAAGTTTTGAAAATATATGACGTCGCTTTGAATGGTGTGTACGGAACGCAAAAAAAGTCTGGAGTTGTAATGAGTTTAAAAAAATAAAGTGCCAATGTAACAGATGAGTTCTCGTCCGAAACCCTGATACTCCGAAAGAGATTGTCCAGTTTGTACACGAAGTGCGTCCAGTTTTTGCCGTAACCCTCTCTACTCTTTTGCACATGCTATTTGGGTGAAATGATGATACCATGCCAAGTTTCGACATTTTCAGAGTTCATTTTGTAGTGATTTTCAATTTCACGGTCATTTAGCTCTCGAAACAAATCGGTAAATGACTAAAAAATTGCAAATGATGTTATAAAGTTTTGAAAATTGATGATGTTGCTTTGAATGGTGTGTACGGAACGCAAAAAAGTCGGGAGTTGTATAAATTTAAAAAAATGAAGTGCCCATGTAACAGATGAGTTCTCGTCAGAAACCCTGATACTTCGAAAGAGATTGTCCATTTTGTACACGAAGTGCGTCCAGTTTTTGCCGTAGCCCTCTCTACTCTTTTGCACATGCTATGTGGGTGAAATGATGATACCATGCCAAGTTTCAACATTTCCAGAGTTCATTTTGTAGTGATTTTCAATTTCACGGTCATTTAGCTCTCTAAACAAATCGGTAAATGACTAAAAAATAGTAAATGATGTTAGAAAGTTTTGAAAATTGATGACGTCTCTTTGAATGGTTTGTACGGAACGCAAAAAAGTCTGGAGTGGTAATAAGTTTAAAAAAATGAAGTGCCCATGTAACAGACGAGTTCTCGTCAGAAACCCTGATACTTTGAAAGAGATTGTCCAGTTTGTACACGAAGTGCGTCCATTTTTTGCCGTAACCCTCTCTACTCTTTTGCACATGCTATGTGGGTGAAATGATGATACGATGCCAAGTTTCGACATTTTCGGAGTTCATTTTGTAGTGATTTTCAATTTCACGGCCATTTAGCTCTCTAAACAAATCGGTAAATGACTGAAAAATAGCAAATGATGTCAGAAAGTGTCGAAAATTGTGACGTCGCTTTGAATGGTGCGTACGGAACGCAAAAAAAGTCTGGAGTTGTAATGAGCTTAAAAAAATGAAGTGCCAATGTAACAGATGAGTTCTCGTCCGAAACTCTGATACTTTGAAAGAGATTGTCCAGTATGTACACGAAGTGCGTCCAGTTTTTGCCGTAACCCTCTCTACTCCTTTGGACATGCTATGTGGGTGAAATGATGATACCATGCCGAGTTTCGACATTTTCAGAGTTCATTTTGTAGTGATTTTCAATTTCACGGTCATTTAGCTCTCTAAACAAATCGGTAAATGACTAAAAAATAGCAAAGGATGTTAGAAAGTTTTGAAAATTGATGACGTCGCTTTGAATGTTGTACGGAACGCAAAAAAGTTGGGAGTTGTAATAAGTTTAAAAAAATGAAGTGCCCATGCAACAGATGAGTTCTCGTCCGAAACCCTGATACTTCGAAAGAGATTGTCCAGTTTGTACACGAAGTGCGTCCAGTTTTTGCCGTAACCCTCTCTACTCTTTTGCACATGCTATGTGGGTGAAATGATGATACGATGCCAAGTTTCGACATTTTAAGAGTTCATTTTGTAGTGATTTTCAGTTTCACTGTCATTTAGCTCCTTAAACAAATCGATACATGACTGAAAAATAGCAAATGATGTCAGAAAGTGTTGAAAATGGATGACGTCACTTTGAATGGTGCATACGGAACGCAAAAAAAGTCTGGAGTTGTAATGAGCTTAAAAAAATGAAGTGCCAATGTAACAGATGAGTTCTCGTCCGAAACTCTGATACTTTGAAAGAGATTGTCCAGTTTGTACACGAAGTGCGTCCAGTTTTTGCCGTAACCCTCTCTACTCTTTTGCACATGCTATGTGGGTGAAATGATGATACCATGCCAAGTTTTGACATTTTCAGAGTTCATTTTGTAGTTATTTTCAATTTCACGGTCATTTAGCTCTATAAACAAATCGGTAAATGACTAAAAAATAGCAAATGATGTCAGAAAGTTTTGAAAATTGATGACATCGCTTTGAATGGTGTGTAGGGAACGCAAAAAAGTCTGGAGTTGTAAGAAGTTTAAAAAAATGAAGTGCCCATCTAACAGATGAGTTCTCGTCCAAAACGCTGATACTTCGAAGGAGATTGTCCAGTTTGTACATGAAGTGCGTCCAGTTTTTGCCGTAACCCTCTCTACTCTTTTGTACATGCTATGTGGGTGAAATGGTGATACGATGCCAAGTTTCGACATTTTAAGAGTTCATTTTGTAGTGATTTTGAGTTTCACGGTCATTTAGCTCCTTAAACAAATCGATACATGACCGAAAAATAGCAAATGATGTCAGAAACTGTTGAAAATTGACGACGTCGCTTTGAATGGTGCATACGGAACGCAAAAAAAGTCTGGAGTTGTAATAAGTTTAAAAAAATGAAGTGCCAATATAACAGATGAGTTCTGGTCAGAAACCGTGATACTCCGAAAGAGATTGTCCAGTTTGTACATGAAGTGCTTCCAGTTTTTGCCGTAACCCTCTCTACTCTTTTGCACATGCTATGTAGGTGAAATGATGATACCATTCCAAGTTTCGACATTTTCAGAGTTCATTTTGTAGTGATTTTCAATTTCACGGTCATTTAGTTCTCGAAACAAATCGGTAAATGACTGAAAAATAGCAAATGATGTTATAAAGTTTTGAAAATATATGACGTCGCTTTCAATGGTGTGTACGGAACGCAAAAAAAGTCTGGAGTTGTAATGAGTTTAAAAAAAATGAAGTGCCAATGTAAAAGATGAGTTCTCGTCCGAAACCCTAATACTCCG
>NW_025227938.1:28204-28834 GCF_018294505.1 Triticum aestivum
CTATGTGGGTGAAATGATGATACGATGCCAAGTTTCGATATTTTCAGAGTTCATTTTGTAGTGATTTTCAATTTCACGGTCATTTAGCTCTCTAAACAAGTCGGTAAATGACTGAAAAATAGCAAATGATGTCAGAAAGTGTCGAAAATTGATGATGTCGCTTTGAATTATGCGTACGGAACGCAAAAAAAGTCTGGAGTTGTAATGAGTTTAAAAAAATGAAGTGCCAATGTAACAGATGAGTTCTCGTCCGAAACCCTGATACTCCGTAAGAGATTGTCAAGTTTGTACACGAAGTGCGTCCAGTTTTTGCCGTAACCCTCTCTACTCTTTTGCACATGCTATGTGGGTGAAATGATGATACCATGCAAAGTTTCAACATTTTCAGAGTTCATTTTGTAGTGATTTTCAATTTCACGGTCTTTTAGCTCTCGAAACAAATCGGTAAATGACTAAAAAATAGCAAATGATGTTATAAAGTTTTGAAAATTGATGACGTCGCTTTGAATGGTGTGTACGGAACGCAAAAAAGTCGGGAGTTGTAATAAGTTTAAAAAAATGAAGTGCCCATGTAACAGATGAGTTCTCGTCAGAAACCCTGATACTTCGAAAGAGATTGTCCAGTCTGTA
>NW_025227938.1:28851-30364 GCF_018294505.1 Triticum aestivum
CTCTTTTGCACATGCTATTTGGGTGAAATGATGATACCATGCAAAGTTTCGACATTTTCAGAGTTCATTTTGTAGTGATTTTCAATTTCACGGTCATTTAGCTCTCGAAACAAATCGGTAAATGACTAAAAAATAGCAAATGATGTTATAAAGTTTTGAAAATTGATGACGTCGCTTTGAATGGTGTGTACGGAATGCAAAAAAGTCGGGAGTTGTAATAAGTTTAAAAAAATGAAGTGCCCATGTAACAGATGAGTTCTCGTCAGAAACCCTGATACTTCGAAAGAGATTGTCCAGTCTGTACACGAAGTGCGTCCAGTTTTTGCCGTAACCCTCTCTACTCTTTTGCACATGCTATGTGGGCGAAATGATGATACCATGCCAAGTTTTGACATTTCCAGAGTTCATTTTGTAGTGATTTTCAATTTCACGGTCATTTAGCTCTCTAAACAAATCGGTAAATGACTAAAAAATAGCAAATGATGTTAGAAAGTTTTGAAAATTGATGACGTCTCTTTGAATGGTTTGTACGGAACGCAAAAAAGTCTGGAGTGGTAATAAGTTTAAAAAAATCAAGTGCCCATGTAACAGATGAGTTCTCGTCAGAAACCCTGATACTTTGAAAGAGATTGTCCAGTTTGTACACGAAGTGCGTCCAGTATTTGCCGTAACCCTCTCTACTCTTTTGCACATGCTATGTGGGTGAAATGGTGATACGATGCCAAGTTTCGACATTTTAAGAGTTCATTTTGTAGTGATTTTGAGTTTCACGGTCATTTAGCTCCTTAAACAAATCGATACATGACTGAAAAATAGCAAATGATGTCAGAAACTGTTGAAAATTGACGACGTCGCTTTGAATGGTGCATACGGAACGCAAAAAAAGTCTGGAGTTGTAATGAGTTTAAAAAAATGAAGTGCCAATATAACAGATGAGTTCTGGTCAGAAACCGTGATACTCCGAAAGAGATTGTCCAGTTTGTAAATGAAGTGCTTCCAGTTTTTGCCGTAACCCTCTCTACTCTTTTGCACATGCTATGTAGGTGAAATGATGATACCATTCCAAGTTTCGACATTTTCAGAGTTCATTTTGTAGTGATTTTCAATTTCACGGTCATTTAGCTCTCGAAACAAATCGGTAAATGACTGAAAAATAGCAAATGATGTTATAAAGTTTTGAAAATATATGACGTCGCTTTGAATGGTGCGTACGGAACGCGAAAAAAGTCTGGAGTTGTAATGAGTTTAAAAAAAATGAAGTGCCAATGTAACAGATGAGTTCTCGTCCGAAACTCTTATACTCCGAAAGAGATTGTCCAGTTTGTACATGAAGTGCGTCCAGTTTTTGCCGTAACCCTCTCTACTCCTTTGCACATGCTATGTGGGTGAAATGATGATACCATGCAAAGTTTCGACATTTTCAGAGTTCATTTGTAGTGATTTTCAATTTCACGGTCATTTATCTCTCGAAACAAATCGGTAAATGACTAAAAAATAGAAAATGATGTTATAA
>NW_025227938.1:30376-30938 GCF_018294505.1 Triticum aestivum
AAAAAAATGAAGTGCCAGTGTAACAGATGAGTTCTCGTCCGAAACCCTGATACTCCGAAAGAGATTGTCCAGTTTGTACACGAAGTGCGTCCAGTTTTTGCCGTAACCCTCTCTACTCCTTCGCACATGCTATGTGGGTGAAATGATGATACCATTCCAAGTTTTGACATTTTCAGAGTTCATTTTGTAGTGATTTTCAATTTCACGGCCATTTAGCTCTCTAAACAAATCGGTAAATGACTAAAAAATAGCAAATGATGTCAGAAAGTTTTGAAAATTGATGACGTCGGTTTGAATGGTGTGTACGGAACGCAAAAAAGTCTGGAGTTGTAATAAGTTTTAAAAAATGAAGTGCCCATGTAACAGATGAGTTCTCGTCAGAAACCCTGATAGTTCGAAAGAGATTGTCCAGATTGTACACGAAGTGCGTCCAGTTTTTGCCGTAACCGTCTCTACTCTTTTGCACATGCTATGTGGGTGAAATGATGATACCATGCCAAGTTTCGAAATTTTCAGAGTTCATTTTGTAGTGATTTACAATTTCACGGTCATTTAACTCTCT
>NW_025227938.1:31021-33179 GCF_018294505.1 Triticum aestivum
TAAACAAATCGGTAAATGACTAAAAAAATAGCAAAGGATGTTAGAAAGTTTTGAAAATTGATGACGTCGCTTTGAATGTTGTACGGAACGCAAAAAAGTCTGGAGTTGTAATAAGTTTAAAAAAATGAAGTGCCCATGTAACAGATGAGTTCTCGTCAGAAACCATGATACTTCGAAAGAGATTGTCCAGTCTGTACACGAAGTGCGTCCAGTTTTTGCCGTAACCCTCTCTACTCTTTTGCACATGCTATGTGGGTGAAATGATGATACGATGCCAAGTTTCGACATTTTCAGAGTTCATTTTGTAGTGATTTTGAGTTTCACGGTCATTTAGCTCCTTAAACAAATCGATACATGACTGAAAAATAGCAAATGATGTCAGAAAGTGTTGAAAATTGATGACGTCGCTTTGAATGGTGCATACGGAACGCAAAAAAAGTCTGGAGTTGTAATAAGTTTAAAAAATGAAGTGCCAGTATAACAGATGAGTTCTGGTCAGAAACCGTGATACTCCGAAAGAGATTGTCCAGTTTGTACACGAAGTGCGTCCAGTTTTTGCCGTAACCCTCTCTACTCTTTTGCACATGCTATGTGGGTGAAATGATGATACCATGCCAAGTTTCGACATTTTCAGAGTTTATTTCGTAGTGATTTTCAATTTCACGGTCATTAGCTCTATAAACAAATCGGTAAATGACTAAAAATTAGCAAATGATGTCAGAAAGTTTTAAAAATTGATGACGTCGCTTTGAATGGTGTGTAGGGAACGCAAAAAAGTCTGGAGTTGTAATAAGTTTAAAAAAATGAAGTGCCCATCTAACATATGAGTTCTCGTCAGAAACCCTGATACTTCGAAAGAGATTGTCCAGTTAGTACACGAAGTGCGTCCAGTTTTTGCCGTAACCCTCTCTACTCTTTTGCACATGCTATGTGGGTGAAATGATGATACGATGCCAAGTTTCGACATTTTCAGAGTTCATTTTGTAGTGATTTTCAATTTCACGGTCATTTAGCTCTCTAAACAAATCGGTAAATGACTGAAAAATAGCAAATGATGTGAGAAAGTGTTGAAAATTGATTACGCCGCTTTGAATGGTGCGTACGGAACACAAAAAAAGTCTGGAGTTGTAATGAGTTTAAAAAAATGAAGTGCCAATGTAACAGATGAGTTCTCGTCCGAAAATCTGATACTCCGAAAGAGATTGTCCAGTTTGTACACGAAGTGCGTCCAATTTTTGCTGTAACCCTCTCTACTCTTTTGCACATGTTATGTGGGTGAAATGATGATACGATGGAAAGTTTCGACATTTTCAGAGTTTATTTTGTAGTGATTTTCAATTTCACGGTCATTTAGCTCTCGAAACAAATCGGTAAATGACTAAAAAATAGCAAATGATGTTATAAAGTTTTGAAAATATATGACGTCGCTTTGAATGGTGTGTACGGAACGCAAAAAAGTTGGGAGATGTAATAAGTTTACAAAAATGAAGGGCCCTTGTAACAGATGAGTTCTCGTCAGAAACCCTGATAGTTCGGAAGAGATTGTCCAGTCTGTACACGAAGTGCGTCCAGTTTTTGCCGTAACCCTCTCTATTCTTTTGCACATGCTATTTGGGTGAAATGATGATACCATGCCAAGTTTCGACATTTTCAGAGTTCATTTTGTAGTGATTTTCAATTTCACGGTCATTTAGCTTTCTAAACAAATCGGTAAATCACTGAAAAATAGCAAATGATGTCAGAAAGTGTTGAAAATTGATGACGTCGCTTTGAATGGTGCGCACGGAATGCAAAAAAAGTCTGGAATTGTAATAAGTTTAAAAAAAATGAAGTGCCAGTGTAACAGATGAGTTCTCGTCAGAAACCCTGATGCTCCGAAAGAGATTGTCCAGTTTGTACACGAAGTGCGTCCAGTTTTTGCCGTAACCCTCTCTACTCTTTTGCACAAGCTATGTGGGTGAAATGATGATACCATGCCAAGTTTCGACATTTTCAGAGTTCATTTTGAAGTGATTTTCAATTTCACGGTCATTTAGCTCTATAAACAAATCGGTAAATGACTAAAAAATAGAAAATGATGTCAGAAAGTGTTGAAAATTCATGATGTCACTTTGAATGGTGTGTACGGAATGCAAAAAAGTCTAGAGTTGTAATAAGT
>NW_025227938.1:34193-34509 GCF_018294505.1 Triticum aestivum
ATGCCAAGTTTCGATATTTTCAGAGTTCATTTTGTAGTGATTTTCAATTTCACGGTCATTTAGCTCTCTAAATAAATCGGTAAATGACTGAAAAATAGCAAATGATGTCAGAAAGTGTTGAAAATTGATGACGTCGCTTTGAATGGTGCGTAGGAATGCAAAAAAGTCTGGAGTTGTAATGAGTATAAAAAATGAAGTGCCAATGTAACAGATGAGTTCTCGTCCGAAACGCTGATACTCCGAAATAGATTGTCCAGTTTGTATACGAAGTGCGTCCAGTTTTTGCCGTAACCCTCTCTACTCTTTTGCACATGCT
>NW_025227938.1:34636-35302 GCF_018294505.1 Triticum aestivum
GACATTTTCAGAGTTCATTTTGTAGTGATTTTCAATTTCACGGTCATTTAGCTCTCTAAACAAATCGGTAAATGACTAAAAAATAGCAAATGATGTCAGAAAGTTTTGAAAATTGATGACGTCGCTTTGAATGGTGTGTAGGGAACGCAAAAAAGTCTGGAGTTGTAATAAGTTTATATAAATGTAGTTCCCATGTAACAGATGAGTTCTCGTCAGAAATCCTGATACTTCGAAAGAGATTGTCCAGTTTGTACATGAAGTGCGTCCAGTTTTTGCCGTAACCCTCTCTACTCTTTTGCACATGCTATGTGGGTGAAAGTATGATACGATGCCACGTTTCGATATTTTCAGAGTTCATTTTGTAGTGATTTTCAATTTCACGGTCATTTAGCTCTCTAAATAAATCGGTAAATGACTGAAAAATAGCAAATGATGTCAGAAAGTATTGAAAATTGATGACGTCCCTTTGAATGGTGCGTACGGAATGCAAAAAAGTCTGGAGTTGTAATGAGTATAAAAAATGAAGTGCCAATGTAACAGATGAGTTCTCGTCCGAAACGCTGATACTCCGAAATAGATTGTCCAGGTTGTACACGAAGTGCGTCCAGTTTTTGCCGTAACCCTCTCTACTCTTTTGCACATGCTATGTGGGTGAAATGATGATAC
>NW_025227938.1:35526-36127 GCF_018294505.1 Triticum aestivum
ATGCCAAGTTTCGATATTTTCAGAGTTCATTTTGTAGTGATTTTCAATTTCACGGTCATTTAGCTCTCTAAATAAATCGGTAAATGACTGAAAAATAGCAAATGATGTCAGAAAGTGTTGAAAATTGATGACGTCGCTTTGAATGGTGCGTAGGAATGCAAAAAAGTCTGGAGTTGTAATGAGTATAAAAAATGAAGTGCCAATGTAACAGATGAGTTCTCGTCCGAAACGCTGATACTCCGAAATAGATTGTCCAGTTTGTATACGAAGTGCGTCCAGTTTTTGCCGTAACCCTCTCTACTCTTTTGCACATGCTCTGTGGGTGAAATGATGATACCATGCCATGTTTCGACATTTTGAGAGTTCATTTTGTAGTAATTTTCAATTTCACGGTCATTTAGCTCTCTAAACAAATCGGTAAATGACTAAAAAATAGCAAATGATGTTATAAAGTTTTGAAAATTGATGACGTCGCTTTGAATGGTGTGTACGGAACGCAAAAAAGTCGGGAGTTTTAATATGTTTAAAAAATGAAGTGCCCATGTAACAGATGAGTTCTCGTCAGAAACCCTGATACTTCGAAAGAGATTGTCCAGTCTGT
>NW_025227938.1:36270-37400 GCF_018294505.1 Triticum aestivum
CGTAGTGATTTTCAATTTCACGGTCATTTAGCTCTCCAAACAAATCGGTAAATGACTAAAAAAAATAGCAAATGATGTCCGAAAGTTTTGAAAATTGATGACGTCGCTTTGAATGGTGTGTACAGAACGCAAAAAAGTCTGGAGTTGTAATAAGTTTAAAAAACTGAAGTGCCCATGTAACAGATGAGTTCTCGTCAGAAACCCTGATACTTCGAAAGAGATTGTCCAGTTTGTACACGAAGTGCGTCCAGTTTTTGCCGTAACCCTCTCTACTTTTTTGCACATGCTATGTGGGTGAAATGATGATACCATGCCAAGTTTCGACATTTTCAGAGTTCATTTTGTAGTGATTTTGAATTTCACGGTCATTTAGCTCTCTAAACAAATCGGTAAATGACTGAAAAATAGCAAATGATGTCAGAAAGTGTTGAAAATTGATGACGTCGCTTTGAATGGTGCGTACGAAACGCAAAAAATCTGGAGTTGTAATAAGTTTTAAAAAATGAAGTGCCGGTGTAACAGATGAGTTCTCGTCCGAAACCCTGATACTCCGAAAGAGATTGTCCAGTTTGTACACGAAGTGCGTCCAGTTTTTGCCGTAACCCTCTCTACTCTTTTGCACATGCTATGTGGGTGAAATGATGATACCATGCCAAGTTTCGACATTTTCAGAGTTCATTTTGTAGTGATTTTCAATTTCACGGTCATTTAGCTCTCTAAACAAATCGGTAAATGACTAAAAACATAGCAAATGATGTTAGAAAGTTTTGAAAATTGATGACGTCGCTTTGAATGGTGTGTACGGAACGCAAAAAAGTCTGGAGTTGTAATAAGTTTAAAAAAATGAAGTGCCCATGTAACAGATGAGTTCTCGTCAGAAACCCTGATACTTCGAAAGAGATTGTCCAGTCTGTACACGGAGTGCGTCCAGTTTTTCCCGTAACCCTCTCTACTCTTGTGCACATGCTATGTGGGTGAAATGGTGATACCATGCCATGTTTCGACATTTTCGGAGTTCATTTTGTAGTGATTTTCAATTTCACGGTTATTTAGCTCTCTAAACAAACCGGTAAATGACTGAAAAATAGCAAATGATGTCAGAAGGTGTTGAAAATTGATGATGTCACTTT
>NW_025227938.1:39205-39706 GCF_018294505.1 Triticum aestivum
AGTTGTAATAAGTTTAAAAAAATGAAGTGCCAGTGTAACAGATGAGTTCTGGTCAGAAACCGTGATACTCCGAAAGAGATTGTCTAGTTTGTACACGAAGTGCGTCCAGTTTTTGCCGTAAGCCTCTCTAATCTTTTGCACATGCTATGTGGGTGAAATGTTGATACCATGCCAAGTTTCGACATTTTCAGAGTTCATTTTGTAGTGATTTTCAATTTCACGGTCATTTAGCTCTCTAAACAAATCGGTAAATGACTAAAAAATATCAAATGATGTTAGAAAGTTTTGAAAATTGATGACGTCGCTTTGAATGGTGTGTAGGGAACGCAAAAAAGTCTGGAGTTGTAATAAGTTTAAAAAAAGGAAGTGCCGATGTAACAGATGATTTCTCGTCAGAAACCCTGATACTTCGAAAGAGATTGTCCAGTTTGTACACGAAGTGCGTCCAGTTTTTGCCGTAACCCTCTCTACTCTTTTGCACATGCTATGTGGGTGAAATGA
>NW_025227938.1:39804-40699 GCF_018294505.1 Triticum aestivum
AAACCGGTAAATGACTGAAAAATAGCAAATGATGTCAGAAAGTGTTGAAAATTGATGACGTCGCCTTGAATAGTTTGTACGGAACGCAAAAAAAGTCTGGAGTTGTAATAAGTTTTAAAAAATGAAGTGCCAGTGTCACAGATGAGTTCTCGTCAGAAACCGTGATACTTCGAAAGAGATTGTCCAGTTTGTACACGAAGTCCGTCCATTTTTTGCCGTAACCCTCTCTACTCTTTTGTACATGCTATGTGGGTGAAATGAGGATACCATGCCAAGTTTCGACATTTTCAGAGTTCATTTTGTAGTGATTTCCAATTTCACGGTCATTTAGCTCTCTAAACAAATCGGTAAATGACTAAAAAATAGCAAATGATGTCAGAATGTTTTTAAAATTGATGACGTCACTTTGAATGGTGTGTACGGAACGCAAAAAAGTCTGGAGTTGTAATTAGTTTAAACAAATGAAGTGCCCATGTAACAGATGAGTTCTCGTCAGAAACCCTGATACTTCGAAAGAGATTGTCCAGTTGTACACGAAGTGCGTCCAGTTTTTGCCGTAACCCTCTCTACTCTTGTGCACATGCTATGTGGGTGAAATGGTGATACCATGCCAAGTTTCGACATTTTCGGAGTTCATTTTGTAGTGATTTTCAATTTCACGGTTATTTAGCTCTCTAAACAAACCGTTAAATGACTGAAAAATAGCAAATGATGTCAGAAAGTGTTGAAAATTGATGACCTCGCTTTGAATGGTGTGTACGGAACGCAAAAAGAGTCTGGAGTTGTAATAAGTTTAAAACAATGAAGTGCCAGTGTAACAGATGAGTTCTGGTCAGAAACCGTGATACTCCGAAAGAGATTGTCCAGTTTGTACACGAAGTGCGTCCAGTTTTTG
>NW_025227938.1:43754-46024 GCF_018294505.1 Triticum aestivum
GTAAATGACTGAAAAATAGCAAATGATGTCAGAAGGTTTTGAAAATTGATGACGTCACTTTGAATGGTGTGTAGGGAACGCAAAAAAATCTGGAGTTGTAATAAGTTTAAAAAAATGAAGTGCCAGTGTAACAGATGAGTTCTCGTGCGAAACCCTGATACTCCGAAAGAGATTGTCCAGTTTGTACACGAAGTGCGTCCAGTTTTTGCCGTAACCCTCTCTACTCTTGTGCACATGCTATGTGAGTGAAATGGTGATACCATGCCAAGTTTCGACATTTTCGGAGTTCATTTTGTAGTGATTTTCAATTTCACGGTTATTTAGCTCTCTAAACAAACCGTTAAATGACTGAAAAATAGCAAATGATGTCAGAAAGTGTTGAAAATTGATGACCTCGCTTTGAATGGTGTGTACGAAACGCAAAAAGAGTCTGGAGTTGTAATAAGTTTAAAACAATGAAGTGCCAGTGTAACAGATGAGTTCTGGTCAGAAACCGTGATACTCCGAAAGAGATTGTCCAGTTTGTACACGAAGTGCGTCCAGTTTTTGCCATAACCCTCTCTAATCTTTTGCACATGCTATGTGGGTGAAATTATGATACCATGCCAAGTTTCGACATTTTCAGAGTTCATTTTGTAGTGATTTTCAATTTCACGGTCATTTAGCTCTCTAAACAAATCGGTAAATGACTAAAAAATAGCAAATGATGTTAGAATGTTTTGAAAATTGATGACGTCGCTTTGAATGGTGTGTAGGGAACGCAAAAAAGTCTAGAGTTTAATAAGTTTAAAAAAATGAAGTGCCAGTGTAACAGATGAGTTCTCCTCCGAAACCCTGATACTCCGAATGAGATTGTCCAGTTTGTACACGAAGTTCGTCCAGTTTTTGCCGTAACCCTCTCTACTCTTTTGCACATGCTAAGTGGGTGAAATGATGATACCATGCCAAGTTTCGACATTTTCAAAGTTGATTTTGTAGTGATTTTCAATTTCACGGTCATTTAGCTCTCGAAACAAATCGGTAAATGACTAAAAAATAGCAAATGATGTTATAAAGTTTTGAAAATTGATGACGTCGCTTTGAATGGTGTGTACGGAACGCAAAAAAGTCGGGAGTTGTAATAAGTTTAAAAAAATGAAGTGCCCATGTAACAGATGTGTTCTCGTCAGAAACCCTGATACTTCGACAGAGATTGTCCAGTTTGTACACGAAGTGCGTCCAGTTTTTGCCGTAACCCTCTCTACTCTTTTCCACATGGTACGTGGGTGAAATGATGATACCATGCCAAGTTTCGACATTTCTAGATTTCATTTTTGTAGTGATTTTCAATTTCACGGTCATTTAGATCTCTAAACAAATCGGTAAATGACTGAAAAATAGCAAATGATGTCAGAAGGTGTTGAAAATTGATGACGTCACTTTGAATGGTGTGTAGGGAACGCAAAAAAAATCTGGAGTTGTAATAAGTTTAAAAAAATGAAGTGCCAGTGTAACAGATGAGTTCTCGTGCGAAACCCTGATACTCCGAAAGAGATTGTCCAGTTTGTACACGAAGAGCGTCCAGTTTTTGCCGTAACCCTCTCTACTCTTTTGCACATGCTATGTGGGTGAAATGATGATACCATGCCAAGTTTCGACATTTTCAGAGTTTATTTTGTAGTGATTTTCAATTTCACGGTTATTTAGCTCTCTAAACAAACCGTTAAATGACTGAAAAATAGCAAATGATGTCAGAAAGTGTTGAAAATTGATGACCTCGCTTTGAATGGTGTGTACGGAACGCAAAAAGAGTCTGGAGTTGTAATAAGTTTAAAACAATGAAGTGCCAGTGTAACAGATGAGTTCTGGTCAGAAACCGTGATACTCCGAAAGAGATTGTCCAGTTTGTACACGAAGTGCGTCCAGTTTTTGCCATAACCCACTCTAATCTTTTGCACATGCTATGTGGGTGAAATTATGATACCATGCCAAGTTTCGACATTTTCAGAGTTCATTTTGTAGTGATTTTCAATTTCACGGTCATTTAGCTCTCTAAACAAATCGGTAAATGACTAAAAAATAGCAAATGATGTTAGAAACTTTTGAAAATTGATGACGTCGCTTTGAATGGTGTGTAGGGAACGCAAAAAAGTCTAGAGTTTAATAAGTTTAAAAAAATGAAGTGCCAGTGTAACAGATGAGTTCTCCTCCGAAACCCTGATACTCCGAATGAGATTGTCCAGTTTGTACACGAAGTTCGTCCAGTTTTTGCCGTAACCCTCTCTACTCTT
>NW_025227938.1:48260-50315 GCF_018294505.1 Triticum aestivum
ATGAAGTGCCCATGTAACAGATGAGTTCTCGTTAGAAACCCTGATACTTCGAAAGAGATTGTCCAGTTTGTACACGAAGTGCGTCCAGTTTTTGCCGTAACCCTCTCTACTCTTTTGCACATGCTACGTGGGTGAAATGATGATACCATGCCAAGTTTTGACATTTTGGGAGTTCATTTTGTAGTGATTTTCAATTTCACGGTCATTTAGCTCTCTAAACAAATCGGTAAATGACTGAAAAATAGCAAATGATGTCACAAAGTGTTGAAAATTGATGACGTCGCTTTGAATGGTGCGTACGGAACGCAAAGAAGTCTGGAGTTGTAATAAGTTTAAAAAAATGAAGTGCCAGTGTAACAGATGAGTTCTGGTCAGAAACCGTGATACACCTAAAGAGATTGTCCAGTTTGTACATGAAGTGCGTCCAGTTTTTGCCGTAACCCTCTCTAATCTTTTGCACATGCTATGTGGGTGAAATGATGATACCATGGCAAGTTTCGACATTTCCAGATTTCATTTTGTAGTGATTTTCAATTTCACGGTCATTTAGCTCTCTAAACAAATCGGTAAAGGACTGAAAAATAGCAAATGATGTCACAAAGTGTTGAAAATTGATGACGTCGCTTTGAATGGTGCGTACGGAACGCAAAAAAGTCTGGAGTTGTAATGAGTTTAAAAAAATGAAGTGCCCATGTAACAGATGAGTTCTCGTCCGAAACCCTGATACTCCGAAAGTGATTGTCCAGTTTATACACGAAGTGCATCCTTTTTTGCCGTAACCCTCTCTACTCTTTTGCACATGCTATGTGGGTGAAATGATGATACCATGCCAAGTTTCGACATTTTCAGAGTTCAGTTTGTAGTGATTTTCAATTTCACGGTCATTTAGCTCTCTAAACAAATCGGTAAATGACTAAAAAAATAGCAAATGATGTTAGAAAGTTTTGAAAATTGATGACGTCGCTTTGAATGGTGTGTACGGAACGCAAAAAAGTCTGGAGTTGTAATAAGTTTAAAAAAATGAAGTGCCCATGTAACAGATGAGTTCTCGTCAGAAACCGTGATACTTCGAAAGAGATTGTCCAGTCTGTACACGGAGTGCGTCCAGTTTTTGCCGTAACCCTCTCTACTCTTGTGCAGATGCTATGTGGGTGAAATGGTGATACCATGCCAAGTTTCGACATTTTCGGAGTTCATTTTGTAGTGATTTTCAATTTCACGGTTATTTAGCTCTCTAAACAAACCGGTAAATGACTGAAAAATAGCAAATGATGTCAGAAAGTGTTGAAAATTGATGATGTCACTTTGAATGGTGCGTACGGAACGCAAAAAAAGTCTGGGGTTGTAATAAGTTTAAAAAAATGAAGTGCCAGTGTAACAGATGAGTTATGGTCAGAAATCGTGATACTCTGAAAGAGATTGTCCAGTTTCTACACGAAGTGCGTCCAGTTTTTGCCGTAACCCTCTCTAATCTTTTGCACATTCTATGTGGGTGAAATGATGATACCATGCCAAGTTTCGACATTTTCAGAGTTCATTTTGTAGTGATTTTCAATTTCACGGTCATTTAGCTCTCTAAACAAATCGGTAAATGACTAAAAATAGCAAATGATGTTAGAAAGTTTTGAAAATTGATGACGTCGCTTTGAATGGTGTGTAGGGAACGCAAAAAAGTCTGGAGTTGTAATAAGTTTAAAAAAATGAAGTGCCCATGTTACAGATGAGTTCTCGTCACAAACCATGATACTTCGAAAGAGATTGTCCAGTTTGTACACGAAGTGCGTCCAGTTTTTGTCGTAACCCTCTCTACTCTTTTGCGCATGCTATGTGGGTGAAATGATGATACGATTCCAAGTTTCGACATTTTCAGAGTTCATTTTGTAGTGATTTTCAATTTCACGGTTATTTAGCTCTCTAAACAAACCGGTAAATGACTGAAAAATAGCAAATGATGTCAGAATGTGTTGAAAATTGATGACGTCGCTTCGAATGGTGCGTACAGAACGCAAAAAAAGTCTGGGGTTGTAATAAGTTTAAAAAAATGAAGTGCCAGTG
>NW_025227938.1:50399-50913 GCF_018294505.1 Triticum aestivum
ACTGAAAAATAGCAAATAAAGTCAGAAAGTTTTGAAAATTGATGACGTCGCTTTGAATGGTGTGTACGGAATGCAAAAAAGTCTGGAGTTGTAATAAGTTTAAAAAAAATTAAGTGCCCATGTAACAGATGACTTCTCGTCAGAAACTGTGATACTTCGAAAGAGATTGTCCAGTTTGTACACGAAGTGCGTCCAGTTTTTGCCGTAACCCTCTCTACTATTTTGCACATGCTATGTGGGTGAAATGATGATACCATGCCAAGTTTTGACATTTTCATAGTTCATTTTGTAGTGATTTTCAATTTCACGGTCATTTAGCTCTCTAAACAAATCGGTAAATGACTGAAAAATAGCAAATGATGTCCGAAAGTGTTGAAAATTGATGACGTCGCTTTGAATGGTGCGTACGGAACGCAAAAAAAGTCTGGAGTTGTAATAAGTTTTAAAAAATGAAGTGCCAGTGTAACAGATGAATTCTCGTCCGAAACCATGATACTCCGAAAGAGATTGTCCA
>NW_025227938.1:51175-52393 GCF_018294505.1 Triticum aestivum
AAATCGGTAAATGACTGAAAAATAGAAAATGATGTCAGAAAGTGTTGAAAATTGATGACGTCGCTTTGAATGATGCATACGGAACGCAAAAAAAGTCTGGAGTTGTAATAAGTTTTTAAAAATGAAGTGCCAGTGTAACAGATGAGTTCTAATCCGAAACCCTGATAGTCCGAAAGAGATTGTCCAGTTTGTACACGAAGTGCGTCCATTTTTTGCCGTAACCCTCTCTACTCTTTTGCACATGCTATGTGGGTGAAATGATGATACCATGCCAAGTTTCGACATTTTCAGAGTTCATTTTGTACTGATTTTCAATTTCACGGTCATTTAGCTCTCTAAACAAATCGGTAAATAACTGAAAATAGCAAATGATGTCAGAAAGTGTTGAAAATTGATGACGTCCCTTTGAATGGTGTGTACGGAACGCAAAAAAAGTCTAGAGTTGTAATAAGTTTAAAAAAATGAAGTGCGAGTGTAACACATGAGTTCTCGTCAGAAACCCTGATAATTCGAAAAAGATTGTCCAGTTTGTACACGAAGTGCGTCCAGTTTTTGACGTAACCCTCTGTACTCTTTTGCACATGCTATGTGGGTGAAATGATGATACCATGCCAAGTTTCGACATTTTCAGAGTTCATTTTGTAGTGATTTTCAATTTCACGGTCATTTAGCTCTCTAAACAAATCGGTAAATGACTGAAAAATAGCAAATAATGTCAGAAGGTTTTGAAAATTGATGACGTCGCTTTGACTGGTGTGTACGGAACGCAAAAAAGTCTGGAGTTGTAATAAGTTTAAAAAAATGAAGTGCCCATGTAACAGATGACTTCTCGTCAGAAACCGTGATACTTCGAAATAGATTGTCCAGTTTGTACACGAAGTGCGTCTAGTTTTTGCCGTAACCCTCTCTACTCTTTTTGCACATGCTATGTGGGTGAAATGATGATACCATGCCAAGTTTCGACATTTTCAGAATTCATTTTGTAGTGATTTTCAATTTCACGGTCATTTAGCTCTCTAAACAAATCGGTAAATGACTGAAAAATAGCAAATGATGTCAGAAAGTGTTGAAAATTAATGACGTCGCTTTGAATGGTGCGTATGGAATGCAAAAAAAGTCTGGAGTTGTAATAAGTTTTTAAGAATGAAGTGCCAGTGTAACAGATGAGTTCTCGTCCGAAACCCTGATACTCCGAAAGAGATTGTCCAGTTTGTACAC
>NW_025227938.1:52652-53511 GCF_018294505.1 Triticum aestivum
GAACGCAAAAAAAGTCTGGAGTTGTAATAAGTTTAAAAAAATGAAGTGCCAGTGTAACAGATGAGTTCTCGTCCGAAACCCTGATACTCCGAAAGAGATTGTCCAGTTTGTGCACGAAGTGCGTCTAGTTTTTGCCGTAACCCTCTCTACTATTTTGCACATGCTATGTGGGTGAAATGATGATACCATGCCATGTTTCGACATTTTCAGAGTTCATTTTGTAGTGATTTTCAATTTCACGGTCATTTAGCTCTCTAAACAAATCGGTAAATGACTAAAAAATAGCAAATGATGTCAGAAAGTTTTAAAAATTGATGACGTCGCTTTGAATGGTGTGTACAGAATGTAAAAAAGTCTGGAGTTGTAATAAGTTTTAAAAAATAAAGTGCCCATGTAACAGATGAGTTCTCGTCCGAAACCCTGATACTTCGAAAGAGATTGTCCAGTTTGTACACGAAGTGCGTCTAGTTTTTGCCGTAACCCTCTCTACTATTTTGCACATGCTATGTGGGTGAAATGATGATTCCATGCCAAGTTTCGACATTTTCAGAGTTCATTTTGTAGTTATTTTCAGTTTCACGGTCATTTAGCTCTCTAAACAAATCGGTAAATGACTGAAAAATAGCAAATGATGTCAGATAGTGTTGAAAATTGATGACGTCGCTTTTAATGGTGCGTACGGAACGCAAAAAAAGTCTGGAGTTGTAATAAGTTTTAAAAAATGAAGTGCCAGTGTAACAGATGAGTTCTCGTCCGAAACCCTGATACTCCGAAAGAGATTGTCCAGTTTGTACACGAAGTGCGTCTAGTTTTTGCGTAACCCTCTCTACTATTTTGCACATGCTATGTGGGTGAAATG
>NW_025227938.1:55589-57237 GCF_018294505.1 Triticum aestivum
CAGAGTTCATTTTGTAGTGATTTTCAATTTCACGGTCATTTAGCTCTCTAAACAAATCGGTAAATGACTGAAAAATAGCAAATGATGTCAGAAAGTGTTGAAAATTGATGACGTCGCTTTGAATGGTGTGTACGGAACGCAAAAAATTCTGGAGTTGTAATAAGTTTAAAAAAATAAAGTGCCAGTGTAACAGATGAGTTCTCGTCCGAAACCCTGATACTCCGAAAGAGATTGTCCAGTTTGTACGCGAAGTGCGTCTAGTTTTTGCCGTAACCCTCTCTACTATTTTGCACATGCTATGTGGGTGAAATGATGATACCATGCCAAGTTTCGACATTTTCAGAGTTTATTTTGTAGTTATTTTCAGTTTCACGGTCATTTAGCTCTCTAAACAAATCTGTAAATGACTGAAAAAAGCAAATGATGTCAGGAAGTTTTGAAAATTGATGACGTCGCTTTGAATGGTGTGTACGGAACGCAAAAAAGCCTGGAGTTGTAATAAGTTTAAAAAAATAAAGTGCCAGTGTAACAGATGAGTTCTCGTCCGAAACCCTGATACTCCGAAAGAGATTGTCCAGTTTGTACGCGAAGTGCGTCTAGTTTTTGCCGTAACCCTCTCTACTATTTTGCACATGCTATGTGGGTGAAATGATGATACCATGACAAGTTTCGACATTTGCAGAGTTCATTTTGTAGTGATTTTCAATTTCACGGTCATTTAGCTCTCTAAACAAATCGGTAAATGACTGAAAAATAGCAAATGATGTCAGAAAGTGTTGAAAATTGATGACGTCGCTTTGAATGGTGCGTACGGAACGCAAAAAAAGCCTGGAGTTGTAATAAGTTAAAAAAAATAAAGTGCCAGTGTAACAGATGAGTTCTCGTCAGAAACCCTGATACTTCGAAAGAGATTGTCCAGTTTGTACACGAAGTGCGTCTAGTTTTTGCCGTAACCGTCTCTACTATTTTGCACATGCTATGTGGTTGAAATGATGATACCATGCCAAGTTTCGACATTTTCAGAGTTCATTTTGTAGTGATTTTCAATTTCACGGTCATTTAGCTCTCTAAACAAATCTCTAAATGACTGAAAAATAGCAAATGATGTCAGAAAGTGTTGAAAATTGATGACGTCGCTTTCAATGGTGTGTACGGAACGCAAAAAAGTCTGGAGTTGTAATAAGTTTAAAAAAATGAAGTGCCAGTGTAACAGATGAGTTCTCGTCCGAAACCTTGATACTTCAAAAGAGATTGTCCAGTTTGTACACGAAGTGCGTCTAGTTTTTGCCGTAACCCTCTCTACTATTTTGCACATGCTATGTGGGTGAAATGATGATACCATGCCAAGTTTCGACATTTTCAGAGTTCATTTTGTAGTGATTTTCAATTTCACGGTCATTTAGCTCTCTAAACAAATCGGTAAATGACTGAAAAATAGCAAATGATGTCAGAAAGTGTTGAAAATTGATGACGTCGCTTTCAATGGTGCGTACGGAACGCAAAAAAAGTCTGGAGTTGTAATAAGTTTAAAAAAATGAAGTGCCAGTGTAACAGATGAGTTCTCGTCCGAAACGCTGATACTCCGAACGAGATTGTCCAGTTTGTACACGAAGTGCGTCTAGTTTTTGCCGTAACCCTCTCTACTATT
>NW_025227938.1:58377-61043 GCF_018294505.1 Triticum aestivum
AAGTGCCAGTGTAACAGATGAGTTCTCGTCCGAAACCCTGATACTCCGAAAGAGATTGTCCAGTTTGTACACGAAGTGCGTCTAGTTTTTGCCGTAACCCTCTCTACTATTTTGCACATGCTATGTGGGTGAAATGATGATACCATGCCAAGTTTCGACATTTTCAGAGTTCATTTTGTAGTGATTTTCAATTTCACGGTCATTTAGCTCTCTAAACAAATCGGTAAATGACTAAAAAATAGCAAATGATGTCAGAAAGTTTTAAAAATTGATGACGTCGCTTTGAATGGTGTGTACGGAACGTAAAAAAGTCTGGAGTTGTAATAAGTTTTAAAAAATAAAGTGCCCATGTAACAGATGAGTTCTCGTCCGAAACACTGATACTTCGAAAGAGATTGTCCAGTTTGTACACGAAGTGCGTCTAGTTTTTGCCGTAACCCTCTCTACTATTTTGCACATGCTATGTGGGTGAAATGATGATACCATGACAAGTTTCGACATTTGCAGAGTTCATTTTGTAGTGATTTTCAATTTCACGGTCATTTAGCTCTCTAAACAAATCGGTAAATGACTGAAAAATAGCAAATGATGTCAGAAAGTGTTGAAAATTGATGACGTCGCTTTGAATGGTGCGTACGGAACGCAAAAAAGCCTGGAGTTGTAATAAGTTTAAAAAAATAAAGTGCCAGTGTAACAGATGAGTTCTCGTCAGAAACCCTGATACTTCGAAAGAGATTGTCCAGTTTGTACACGAAGTGCGTCTAGTTTTTGCCGTAACCGTCTCTACTATTTTGCACATGCTATGTGGTTGAAATGATGATACCATGCCAAGTTTCGACATTTTCAGAGTTCATTTTGTAGTGATTTTCAATTTCACGGTCATTTAGCTCTCTAAACAAATCTCTAAATGACTGAAATATAGCAAATGATGTCAGAAAGTGTTGAAAATTGATGACGTCGCTTTCAATGGTGTGTACGGAACGCAAAAAAATCTGGAGTTGTAATAAGTTTAAAAAAATGAAGTGCCAGTGTAACAGATGAGTTCTCGTCCGAAACCCTGATACTTCAAAAGAGATTGTCCAGTTTGTACACGAAGTGCGTCTAGTTTTTGCCGTAACCCTCTCTACTATTTTTCACATGCTATGTGGGTGAAATGATGATACCATGCCAAGTTTCGACATTTTCAGAGTTCATTTTGTAGTGATTTTCAATTTCACGGTCATTTAGCTCTCTAAACAAATCGGTAAATGACTGAAAAATAGCAAATGATGTCAGAAAGTGTTGAAAATTGATGACGTCGCTTTCAATGGTGCGTACGGAACGCAAAAAAAGTCTGGAGTTGTAATAAGTTTAAAAAAATGAAGTGCCAGTGTAACAGATGAGTTCTCGTCCGAAACGCTGATACTCCGAACGAGATTGTCCAGTTTGTACACGAAGTGCGTCTAGTTTTTGCCGTAACCCTCTCTACTATTCTGCACATGCTATGTGGGTGAAATGATGATACCATGCCAAGTTTCGACATTTTCAGAGTTCATTTTGTAGTGATTTTCAATTTCACGGTCATTTAGCTCTCTAAACAAATCGATAAATGACTGAAAAATAGCAAATGATGTCAGAAAGTGTTGAAAATTGATGACGTCGCTCTGAATGGTGCGTACGGAACGCAAAAAAAGTCTGGAGTTGTAATAAGTTTAAAAAAATGAAGTGCCAGTGTAACAGATGAGTTCTCGTCCGAAACCCTGATACTCCGAAAGAGATTGTCCAGTTTGTACACGAAGTGCGTCTAGTTTTTGCCGTAACCATCTCTACTATTTTGCACATGCTATGTGGGTGAAATGATGATACCATGCCAAGTTTCGACATTTTCAGAGTTCATTTTGTAGTGATTTTCAATTTCACGGTCATTTAGCTCTCTAAACAAATCGGTAAATGACTAAAAAATAGCAAATGATGTCAGAAAGTTTTTAAAATTGATGACGTCGCTTTGAATGGTATGTACGGAACGTAAAAAAGTCTGGAGTTGTAATAAGTTTTAAAAAATAAAGTGCCCATGTAACAGATGAGTTCTCGTCCGAAACCCTGATACTTCGAAAGAGATTGTCCAGTTTGTACACGAAGTGCGTCTAGTTTTTGCCGTAACCCTCTCTACTATTTTGCACATGCTATGTGGGTGAAATGATGATACCATGCCAAGTTTCGACATTTTCAGAGTTCATTTTGTAGTTATTTTCAGTTTCATGGTCATTTAGCTCTCTAAACAAATCGGTAAATGACTGAAAAATAGCAAATGATGTCAGATAGTGTTGAAAATTGATGACGTCGCTTTCAATGGTGCGTACGGAACGCAAAAAAAGTCTGGAGTTGTAATAAGTATAAAAAAATGAAGTGCCAGTGTAACAGATGAGTTCTCGTCCGAAACCCTGATACTCCGAAAGAGATTGTCCAGTTTGTACACGAAGTGCGTCTAGTTTTTGCGTAACCCTCTCTACTATTTTGCACATGCTATGTGGGTGAAATGATGATACCATGCCAAGTTTCGACATTTTCAGAGTTCATTTTGTAGTGATTTTCAATTTCACGGTCATTTAGCTCTCTAAACAAATCGGTAAATGACTGAAAAATAGCAAATGATGTCAGAAAGTTTTGAAAATTGATGACGTCGCTTT
>NW_025227939.1:0-2630 GCF_018294505.1 Triticum aestivum
GGATTTTTATGGAGGGCGATTGATTATGTTTTCCATTGTCACTACTAGAACAAATTATGAAGTGCCGATTCTTCATGTCGCTTCTTCTGTCGGGCCTAAACAGTTGAGTAGTTGTTGTATCAGCAAGTACTCACTGTATCATGGCTCCAGTTGAGAAAGTGAAGAGAATTCTTGGCCCAATTTTATTTACTGAATGCTCGCTTGTCTCCTGATGCAATATATGTGGTACTTTCTAGATCCTTTTGCCTTTCTATACCGTTTCTAGATTCAACTTGTTAATATACATATCATGTTGTAGCGAGTCAAAACACAGTTTCTTTTGGAAAGGGCATCACGACGCCAGGTGGTAACTGCACTGTAGCATGGTGGGATATTGCAAGCCGATTGAGCTGGGTGATCTCAGCATTAAGGATCTGCAGAAGATGGTGAGAGCGCAAAGTTTTGGACTGATTGTTGGATCGATGGTCAGTCCATTACTGAGTTGGCTCCAGCAGTTAGGCGGTTGTCGAATCATGATTGCTAATGGTCCCACGGTTAAGAAGGCCTTGCTACACCACAGATGGATTTACAATATCTCTGGGGTACTCAATGTGCAGGGTATCATGCGGTTTCTTCATCCGGCTCAGGTCCTTATCAAGTGCAGCACAGTGATGATCCGTATCAGCTTCTTTGGCAATGGATGGAATCGTCCCAGTACTCTGCAAGTCTGCTTACAATACCTTCTTAACCGGTAACGTCGAGTATCCTCTGCCATCTCTTATTGGGGCTGTTGGGCGCCGTTGAAGTAAAAACAAATCTTGGTTGGTGTTGGCCAATCGGTGCTTGACAATAGACTGCCTTGCCCACCATGATGGTTTCTTTTTCATTGTTTGGTTTATCTGATAATGGTTTGTCGTTCGTTGTTTTCTTACTTTTCGGACCTAACCTTTTTGTTCTATTGTTTACATTACCTTTTATTTCTTATACAAATTGTCAGATTGCTTTGTCTCCATCTTGAAAGCAAAATGGCTGCCATGGAACCATGTTGACCTGAGGTTGAGCTATGTGCCACCATGCATGATATCAGTATCTTGGTATTTAGATGTGATCACTAATGCTTATTGATTTGACATATTTATCTGTTTCCTGCATATTCAGTTACAGATGCATTTCATCAGCATAGTCTTCGGTCATCAAATATGTCTCTTATTTAAGTTAGTTCTCTTGCTCTGACACATAAATTAGTTGGGTTAGTCGCTAACTTAGTAGTATGATAAGTTTCAGCATGCCCACAATTTTGCTTCAAACAAAAAATAGTTTTGCTTGCGTAAGAATAATTATTGGCATTCGAGATTAAATCCATCTCATTTATTTGTTTTCATACTTTTGAATTGCCTATTTCTCTTAAAGGAAATAGTCTTTTGTTGGATGACTAATTTATGTATTCCCCCCTCCCCCCCTCTCCCCCCCGCGTCGCTCTACCGAGGGCGACTCGGGGGCGATCTAGGGTTCCCTCGCGCCGCCTCCTCCCCCTCCCCCTCCACCTCGCCGCTGCCGGAGGCGGTCGCCGGGGCCCCCGCGCGGCTGCCTGTGAGGGCGGCGGCGAGGCCTCTGGCCGCTCCCTTTCGGTGGCGAGGGCCCGGATCTGAGGCGGCGTCCTCGCTGGTGCGGACGGCGCTCCTCCGGTGGCGGGGAGTGCTCGTCGGTGAGGTTGGCCGGATCCCCTCGGCTGCGCGGGCAGCGAGGTCCCGGTGGGCACTGGTCATGGCGCGGGGAGGCCCCGGGCTCCCCTCGCCAGATCGGAGGCGATCTGGTCCGCTCGTGATGCATGACCTCCGGCCGGCCTGGATCTCCGGCGTGCACGCGCCTGCTGATGTTGTTGCTGGTTCGGAGGTGGCGGCAGGGTGCTTGGCCGGGGGAAACCCTTGGCTGCCGGTGGCGGTCACGGCGCCGATGGCGTCCCGGACGCCATTCCCTCCTTGGTGGCGGCGCCGAGGCTAAACCTCCCCTGCCTCCCCCCTTCCCCTGCGCCCGGGTGGAAACCCTAGCCCCGGTGGGTAAGCGGCGGCGGCGCCACAGCATCGTCACCTTCTTGAAGGCGCCGACTTGGGCATGGGGATGCTGGGTGTGTATGGCGAGCTTGTCTGGTTCCTGGTGGCGGCCCGTCTGATCTACCGCGTCGCAGCTTCGGGCAGTGTCTCGTGGCTGCGGTGCTTCTCTGCCGGCCGTGTCTCCGATGGGGACCTCTCCCTTCCTCACCTTGTACATGCCGTGGTGGAGCGGTACTTCATCTCACTCATTGATGGCGGCAAAGATCGGCGGCATGGCGCTGTGGAGGCTCGCCGCCCGATGCGCGGAGATGGACTCGCGCAGGAGGAGGTAGCTGTCTGGCATCATGGTGACGTCGATGGCGGAGTGGCCTACACAAGGTAGAAGACTCAATATATTCTGAAGACGGACCTGTGGAAGATGGCTGCGACGACACAAGAGTGTGTCTGACCGGATTGTGCCCCAGACCCGGTATGTGGCTCGGCTGGGGCTTCCGGCTTTTGATGTTAGGTTTAGGTGAATGGTTTGGGTAGTGGCCCAACTAGTACCCCTTCATCGTATGGATAAGAGTAGCGGTATATGTTGCCCAGATGGTGGATTCA
>NW_025227940.1:0-7468 GCF_018294505.1 Triticum aestivum
CGGCTCCCGCACCGGACGTGCTCGGCGGTGCTTCGTCTTTGGCTAAGCTCGACGCCCTCACGGTATCTGTCACACCGGCCCCCTTCAATAAATGTACAATCTCCTGTTTTCCTTGCCTTTCGGATGTCTCACGTCGCATACTTTTCTTTGCAGGCCGACAAAACCCCGTGCACCATATTGTACACCATTGGCGACCAGAAGGTGGACGTGGGGAAGGTGACGATAATGAAGCAGAAGGAACCATTGTTCCACAGCCGGCCGATCCCCCCGCACGTCTTCAAGGTTTCCGTGGCCAATGTCAAACCAGGCCACGAGATATTGGCTCGTCTGGTACTATTGGGGGATGACGACGAGACCCCGCGGCGGCTTGGTGATTGTTGCAATGGGTGGGTCCTGTTATGGCCAAAGAGTCTGCTTCGTTTGGAGGCGGCCGGGAGCACACCCACGAGCACGCAGTTAGGTATGAACATCAACACCTCATCTACCCAATTAGCGTCGACTGTCGTGCTGGGCGATAGCGGAGGGGGTGAGGAAAAGGCTCCATTAGTCGCTGGTGACGTCGCCATAGATGAGGATGAGGATGACGATGACACTCAATAGTATGTCAATACTAGCGCCTACTTAGGGTTTGAGCGTCATGAGTCAGTGCCTGAATTGCCGTCTCCAGAGTGTGAACGTATTATGGACAACCTTCCGGTAGTAAAGAAGTCTAGGAAGAGACCGAGGAAAGGCAACAACAAAGCTGCTTCTATGATCCAGCCGCCTCAGCCGCCTCGGGTTCAAGACCATATAGATATCCCCGGTGCGGCAAAATGGCATATCCCCAGTCAACCAATCCTTCCTGAAGCAGTGCTAGGGGCCAGATTTGCTGCGGATAGAGAAATGCCTCATCGCCTCGAAAGATCCAGGATACCCACTCTACGTGGTTAACGTTCCGCGTCAATTGTCGTACGTCGACACATTCCCCGCGAAGAAGTTCTTCCTTCGATTCGATTACATATTCGACATGTTTCACGTGAAGAAGCTGGATTTTACGTTTGTCCGCCTTTATGCCTTGCACATGAACTACCTCATCGGGGTTGATCAGATACCTCATATCTGTGTCGCTGACAAGTACTTCATGCACGAGGGGTTCTTGGGAGTCTGCGTAAAGCACCGTGAATACGCGTGGGAATACATCGTCAATTTCATGCTCGCCAATACACTACAAGAAAATCTGCATGTAGAGACGTCAAATTCCATCGCTAGAGACTTGGTATTTCATCTCTAGGCAACTGTAGAGTCGATTTGCTAAAGCGTCCTTGGAGCGTCTTTCCATGGACCATCTCAAAACCGGTAGACACGCTTGCTAAGCGTGTGTACAAGACATGGGACGTTTTATTGAGACGTTAAAGTCGTCTCTATACATGTCGAGACGTTATGTTAGAGACGCTCAAAGCACGTCTCCACGGGAGTAGAGGTTTCGTCATGGACCCGATGCTTATACGCGCTATGTAGAGACGTTGTATTCGTTTCTAAATATACATAAGTTTTTCTGCAGCTATGAATTATTTTACATTAAATAATATTTGGTTTATTTTTACTTTATATTTCATCATTTCTAATTCGATTACTTTATCATGACACATATGCATGTGCGGTCTGATCAAATGTCATTATATGAAAACCTAGCTTCACATCACCAATTCCATTTGCACAGGCATCCTCACTAGAAAATCCAGTGGACTAATTAGTACGAACAAATACATGTATTAAAAGTGTGCGGAGTTCACAAATGAATCAAATCAGACATTCATATGAAAGATACAAATGAATAAGAAAATATCCTACAAACTAGAACCAAGTTTTCCTATGAAGCTAAAATCTATACATAATTCATTATATTTGTTCATTTAAAAATTAATCCATCTGCAGCTGCTCCTGGATCCTGCAATGCAGTCCTCTAAAGCCTTAGCTTTCCTGAAAAGAAAGGAAACAAAGAAAGGTTTACATGAACATAAGCTTTTGGACTAGTGCACAATGAAATGTTCTTTGATGAATTGTAAGAGATGTACCATACTAGTGTTTTCTGGTTGTGTTGGAGTAGGAATGTTTTTGTAGTGTTGTTGGAGCGATTGGCTCGGGTATTTTTGACCTAAAAATTTACAAAGATTCTTCATAAATTATATACCTTAATGGACATTGAAGCATACCCGATGCTTGTATGGAAGTGGACTTACATGTGATTGAGGCCAAGCAATAACATAATCAATAGTATCCCTTACTGTCTGGATTGGATTCTTTTCATACAATCTAATAAGTCTCTCATCGTCAAGATTTGAAATGCTGTGATGAACAGAAACACCAAAATATTGCTCTCCAAGCATGCTTCCTCAAACCACATATGTGGTATGTTTATTAACTAAAGTTCCTCTGGCCACGACTTCACTTGTGTTTGTCGAGATCTTCGAAAACAATTACTTCAATCTTTTCCCTATTATTTCAAGAAAAATCGCACTTATTTCAGTAAGAATATGCATGAATGGAGACATTAATCAGGGAATATAATTGACAAGTCTTTATCATGTATAACAAATGCACTAAATCGTCAACCTTATTATGTACATATTGATTATATCTGGTTCCTAGTTGTACCATATACACTTCTAAACTGAACTCTTTTCTATGTCAGCTCCAGGATTTTACATAGTGCTCATCAGTGATATTATTACCATGACAAAGAGGCGAATTCATCTTATCATGTACTACAGATTTCCATGATTATCTCATTTTGTTGCATTAGGGTCACTTGCTACTGCTGCTGCTACTAGTTCATGAGTACCATTTATTCTTTTGTGAAACTAGTATTAGCAGTTCTTTGAAAATAAATAGTATTAGCACATGTATTACCAAAATCTTGGAAATAATTATTTCCATGATGATATCATGTTGCTTGTAAAAAAACAGCAGCAGGAAAAATACCCTACTTGTACAAAACAGGACACTACGTTTCTTCTGATATGTGGTTTGAGTATACCTGGCTAGTGAACTGCTCGTCTTGGTATGGTTGATTCTGCACCTTGATTAGCCCTATCAAACTTTTCAATGTGTGCCTCTATAGTTGAGGTTCCTTTCGGTTGTAAGTAAACTTGTACAAAATAAAGGCATTGTTTAACAACGAAGCAGAAACTTATGTACAAGCAGACATTGTTTGATACCTTAGCAATGATGTGTTCATGTAGTAAAGACGATCTGGTGTAACCCTCTTTGGTTCTCGCACAATTGCTAGGATGCAATTCCTGCAACTTATGATGAACAATTGTTTTTAAGTATTAGAAAAAACTAGCGCTAACTTACTAGTGAAGAAACTATTGCATCAGCTGCATAACATTCCGTGGAGCATCCACATTGTCAGGTGCTTCTACATGTGGTAGGTCACTGCCAACAACTCTTCTTCTAAACCTGAAACAAGAACACGATAATAATATATTAATACCCACACTTTATCTTCGGAGAAAGAGATGTTGATATACCAACTTCATCACTTCCCACGGCTACAATTTTATTTCTCCATTTCTGTCCAGAGAATTTTTGCTTCATGAACAAATGCATCGTACTCAGCTCATTTGTAGTCTTTTACATTATACTTGATATTATATCTTGGCCAAAACAATGATAAAATCATAAATTAATCGATAAGATAATGAAGGGAAAGTGTGTATATAAGCATATGTCAAGGTCATGCATTGCACTGCATTATCTATATAAACAACTAAACCATGTGAGATGGAATAGGAAAATAACTGTAAGTGGCAGAAAACTGCATACATACAGCTTGAGTCATGTTCTTACTAGCATGCAAGGAATGTAGAGCGACCACATAGAATGTCTCCATTTCTCCAACATTACCTATACTACGCAATAAAAAACAAAAGAAATTTGACCTTTTGTTTTCTTAGCTAATCAGGGATTGTCGTCTCTTTGTAGGTTCAAGCCAAATGGCTTATTTTATATGTTCCACAACAAATTCAGTTTCCTTAATGAGCAGTTAAGGGTCTTTGGCTATTATAAATACCCATCAGTTTTTCAGATATGATCTAGGTGTTTGAAAACACAATTGTACAGAGAAGGGTCTAGATATGGTAAAAGGATAAGGTGCGTACAGTAAAGGAATTTCAGGATTATTACAGACTGCTACGCCTTGAGGCGAGGCCGGACACAAAGAGCTCCACAGGCCAGAGCCACGTGCTTTTTCTTTTGGAGGAATGAGTGCTACACGAGGCTGCTGTAGTGCTGCATGCTTGCTCTGTATCTTCATTGTTGCTCTATATCAGGTCTGCTGCGTGCTATGCGAGACTAGGCTTCTTAGAATATATTTTTCCCTCTAATCCTGGGCGGGCCACGGCCAATTTGGCCTTGCCGTAGCTCCGCCAGTGATTACAGTATATATCAGGGTTAGAGGTACTGAGGTTGTATGATTGAATTTGTTGTATAGTGAAAAAATGGTTCGCCAGAGTGGTCGGCATGTCTGCGTGCACCTGTTGCTTGAACTATGTTTAGGGTTTACTGCCATTTATTTCAGTTGTGAGAGGATCACAGAAACAAAACGTGTTGGGTGAAAATATGGATGTACAAATTGCATATTTCGTTGTACAAGTTAACTAAAACCATGATATCTCTGCAATGTGTGTGGCTCTTGGCTATATACTAGCTTTTTATCTGACTGCAACTTGTTGACCATTTAGTTCAGTAGTTTCTTGTGCAGAAAAAATGCCATCTCACTGTCACATAACACATTACTAGTGTGTCACTGTCAAATTACTAGTCATGGATGATTACCGTTTAGCATTGTCACTGCCAATCCACCTTTGATCCCTTCTGTAACCGAACAGCCTGGTGAATGGGAAGATTATACAGGGATTGGAAACTGAAACCCCATGGGGAATAGAGTCGCAGGAGGGGTTAATCTGAAACCGTAGGTGTTGATTCGGGGAATCAAACCCCAAGAACCGAACATGCCCTAAATGAAGGAGGCTACTTTCACTGATTTAATGCTAAAATTATAGAGGAGATAGGATTCAAGGAATCACCTGCTTGACGGGGCGGACGTCTGAAAATATTGGACGGTGCCGAGAGCTGCCTGTGGACGGTTTAGCGACGCAACACGCGGCAGAGCTTCTGGCAGAGGATGACCTCGGCATGGATGCAACTTGGTGACGGTGACGATGACGTCCGTGAGGAGCGCGGCTTGTCGACGGCGAGGAAGTCGGACGCCAACGGGGCTCCAACTGGCAAGATCGTTGGCGGAGGAGAAAAGGAAGTCACCGGCGGAGGCCGGAGCTCGCGGCGGAGGTTAGCACTTGGGTGAGGCTGCATCCACGCCGTATGTGGGAATGGGCGGCGCACGGGAGGGGCAGGTGCCGGCGTAGATTGGAACCGATCCGGAGGTGGGGAGATGGCGCCGTGGGGCGGGGAAAAGACGCGGAAGGATTACTTGGAGCGAAAATAATCCAGCAGAAACGCGGGAAGCCCTAGGCGGTAAACAAAAAAAAATAGGAACCCCAATTTGATAAAGCGAAAAATAGTTTGCGTGCACAATTTTTTAGTATTTTTAAAATAATTAAAACAAATGGTAATACGAGCCCCTAATATCTGTTCGATCGAGAATAAATAGTATATTCCCTCCATGAAAAATATAGTATAAGACGTTCAAACTCTATTCTCGTTCAGATGCATGTAGATGCATTTTAGTATATTTGTTCACTCACGTAAGTACATATGCGGTTCATAATGAAATATCTAAAATGACTTATATTTGTGTATGGAGGGAATAATTTTGAAGAGTTTCACCGGCGGCGGGCAGCCAAAGCCACCCAACACCGGTAAGTAATGTACCAGGGATGGGCCTCCTGTCCGCTATTCATAGCGATTTTGCGTTCGCCACTGGTACTCTGTTCTGGAATTGTGGCGGCTGGGAGCTCCGGCTGGGAAGAGCGGCGTCGAGCCGCGGAGGAGCTCTGGCTTACGGCAACGCCTTCGAGCAGCATGGGAGCAAAATCGAGCCACAGAGGAGTTTGGGACAAGGTGAGCGTCGGTTGGGCCCACTAGCAATGTGGCAACCTGCCTATTAGGTATGTTCGGTTCGGGGATTATTAGATACTCCTTCCGATCCATATTACTTGTCTCTTAAACGGATGCATCTAGCACTAAAATATGTCTAGATACATCCGTTTGAGCGATAAATAATATGGATCAGAGGGAGTAGTTCGTTTTAGAAGATTAGAAAATAAATAAATGAGAAGAGTATTACAAAGGTTATCCAAGGGACCGATTGGAATCTGCACTGAAGCTCGTTAATTCATACTACTAGGTGGGAGATCAGAAGTCCATCTAGGCTACAAACCATTGGATCTGTGGGCTTATAAATATATAGGTACACGCCATCCTCCACCACTGGCATGCTCGCCGCCGCATGCCTTCTTCACCAATGAGGGGGGGGGGGGGTGTCCTTGCTACCTCCCTAATCTGGCAGCGCTCCCTGACTGCCCTTGCCCTCGGTGATGTTGTCGAACCAGTGGTGGCCGATGCTCCTCTGCGGTTAATCCTGTCTTTCAGTACCTCCACTCACCTTGTGATTGCACCGATTTGAAATCAAGCACATGCACCGCTATGTTCAGCAGATAGTCTCTCATGGCTTACACCTTCGACATGCTCTCTCCAACGTTCTTTTTGCTTTCTTGGATGATGTCTGGGTCTTGGATCGGTCGAGGGCCCAGGCTTCCGCAAGATTGGGGTCATTGCGATCTAGTACCACTAAATGGAGAAATTATATTTGTGCAGCTGACCAGATTGACAGTTTGGCGCAAGCACACATGCGACAATGCACTGATTCCATCCCAAGAAACACCATAACTTCTTAGCATGTTTGGCTATCCACAACCCACAATCAAACACGAGCCGGATTCTTCATGCACACATGCCACTACGCACCAATTCCATTCCCAAATAGCACCGCATCTTCTTAGCCTCCACCGCAATTTAGCATGTTCGCCTATCCAAAACCCACAATCAAACATGAGTCAACTTCTTCATGCACACATGCCACCACGCACCAATTCCATTCCCAAACAGCGCCACAGCTTCTTAGCCTCCACCACAACTTCTTAGCATGTTTTCCTATCCAGAACCCACAATCAAAATGCTTCCAAAAACAGTTTTCTAAGCATTATTTTGTCTTTTTGCTGAGGCCTCCACAAATGTTATTTCATAAAGAAATTGGAATGCATGTGAAACACAGATCAATGTTTGTTGCAAAAAAAAGATTTTTTTGAACTTTTTAAATATGTTTTTCGATTTTACTGTAGCAAAGGGTGCATGTGAGCTCGAGCTCACATACTCCATGTCCGGCCATGTGGGACTATTTAAACGAAATATCCATGACATTAATACCACAAGGTGGGAATCCTATTTTTAGCACGATGATAGTGCG
>NW_025227941.1:0-6585 GCF_018294505.1 Triticum aestivum
GATCAGATTCGATGAAAAGGGTCCTTATGAAGGTTAAATAGCAATTGCCATATCACCGTTGTGGCTTTTGCGTAGGTAAGAAACGTTCTTGCTAGAAACCCTTAGCAGCAACGTAAAACATGCAACAACAATTAGAGGACGTCTAACTTGTTTTTGCAGGGTATGATATATGTGATGTGATATGGCCAAAAGAATGTGATGAATGATATATGTGATGTATGAGATTGATCATGTTCTTGTAATAGGAATCACGACTTGCATGTCGATGAGTATGACAACCGGCAGGAGCCATAGGAGTTGTCTTAATTTATTGTATGACTTGCGTGTCATTGAGAACGCCATGTAATTACTTTACTTTATTGCTAACCGTTAGCCATAGTAGTAGAAGTAATAGTTGGCGAGACAACTTCATGAAGACACGATGATGGGGATCATGATGATGGAGATCATGATGATGGAGATCATGTTGTCATGCCGGTGACGAAGGTGATCATGCCGCGCCTCAAAGATGAAGATCAAAGGCGCAAAATGATATTGGCCGTATCATGTCACTTTATGATTTGCATGTGATGTTTGTCATGTTTACATCTTATTTGCTTAGAACGACGGTAGCATAAATAAGATGATCCCTCATAAAATTTCAAGAAAGTGTTCCCCCTAACTGTGCACCGTTGCGAAAGTTCGTTGTTTCAAAGCACCACGTGATGATCGGGTGTGATAGATTCTAACGTTCGCATACAACGGGTGTAAGCCAGATTTACACATGCAAAACACTTAGGTTGACTTGACGAGCCTAGCATGTACAGACATGGCCTCGGAACACAAGAGACCGAAAGGTCGAACATGAGTCGTATAGTGGATACGATCAACATGAAGATGTTCACCGAGGATGACTAGTCCGTCTCACATGATGATCGGACACGGCCTAGTTGACTCAGATCATGTATCACTTAGATGACTAGAGGGGTGTCTATCTGAGTGGGAGTTCATTAAATAATTTGATTAGATGAACTTAATTATCGTGAACATAGTAAAAAGGTCTTTGCAAATTATGTCGTAGCTCACGCTTTGGTTATACCGTTTTAGATTTGTTCCTAGAGAAATTTAGTTGAGAGTTGACAGTAGCAATTATGCGGACTGGGTCCGTAAACTGAGGATTGTCCTCATTGCTGCGCAGAACGATTATGTCCTTAATGCATCGCTCAGTGTGCTGAACCTTGATCGTCGGTTGTGGATGTTGCGAACATCTGACATACACGTTTTGATGACTACATGATAGTTCAGTGCGTAATGCTAAATGGTTTAGAATTGAGGCACCAAAGACGTTTTTGAAACATCGCAGAACATATGAGATGTTCCAAGGACTGAAATTGGGATTTCAGGCTAGTGCCCACGTCAAGAGGTATGAGACCTCTGACAAGTTTCTTAAGCCTGCAAACTAAGGAGAAAAGCTCAATCGTTGAGCATGTGCTCAGATTGTAGAAGTACTACAATCGCTTGAATCGAGTGGGAGTTAATCTTCCAGATGAGATAGTGATGGTTCTCCAAAGTCACTGCCACCAATCTACTAGAGCTTCGTGATGAACTATAACATATCAGGGATAGATATGATGATCCTTGAGCTATTCGCGACACCGCAAAAGTAGAAATCAAATAGGAGCATTAATTGTTGATGGTTAGTAAAACCACTAGTTTCAAGAAGGGCAAGGGCAAGAAAGGGATACTTCATGAAACGGCAAATCAGTTGCTGCTCTAGTGAAGAAACCCAAGGTTGAACCCAAACCCGAGACTAAGTGCTTCTGAAATGAGGGGAACGGTCACCGAAGCAGAACTACCCTAGATACTTGGTAGATGAGAAGGTTGGCAAGGCCGATAGAAGTATATTGGATATACATTATAATGTGTACTTTACTAGTACTCCTAGTAGCACGAGGGTATTAAATACCGGTTCGGTTGCTAAGTGGTAGTAACTCGAAATAAAAAGCCACGGAATAAACAGAGACTAGCTGAAGGTGATATGACGATATGTGTTGGAAGTGTTTCCAAGGTTGATGTGATGAAGCATCGCATGCTCCCTCTACCATCGAGATTGGTGTTAATCCTAAATAATTGTTATTTGGTGTTTGCGTTGAGCATAGACATGATTGCATTATGTTTATCGCAATACGGTTATTCATTTAAGGAAAATAATTGTTACTCTGTTTATTTGAATAATACCTTCAATGGTCTTGCACCTAAAATGAATGGTTCATTGAATCTCGATCGTAGTGATACACATGTTCATGCCAAAAGATATAAGATAGTAATGATAGTACCACATACTTGTGGCATTGCCATTTGAGTCATATTGGTATAAAACGCATGAAGAAGCTCCATGTTGATGGATCTTTGGACTCACTCGTTTTTTGAAAAGTTTGAGACATGCGAACCATGTTTATTGGTTTATACGCATGAAGAAACTCCATGCAGATGGATCGTTTGGACTCACTTGATTTGAATCACTTGAGACATGCAAATCATACCACATGGGCAGATGACTGAAAGGCCTCGTTTTCAGTGAGATGAAACAAGAGAGCAACTTGTTGGAAGTAATACATTTGATGTGTGCAATCCAATGAGTGCTGAGGCACGCAGTGAATATCGTTATGCTCTTACTTCAGAGATGATTTGAGTAGATTCTAAGTATATTTACTTGATGAAACACAAGTCTGAATTATTGAAAGGTCCAAGTAATTTCAGAGTGAAGTTGAAGATCGTCATGACAAGAGGATAAAATGTCTATGATATGATCATAGAGATGAATATCTGAGTTACGTGTTTGGTACACAACTAAGACATTGTGGAAATTGTTTCACAACTAATGCCGCCTGGAACACCATAGTGTGATGGTGTGTCCGAACATCATAGCTGCACCCTATTGGATGTGGTGCAAACCATGATGTCTCTTATCGAATTACCACTATCGTTTATGGGTTAGGCATTAGAGACAATCGCATTCACTTTAAATAGGGCACCACGTAATTCCGTTGAGATGACACCGTATGAACTATGGTTTAGAGAAACCTAAGCTGTCATTTCTTAAAAGTTTGGGGCTGCGACGCTTATGTGAAAAGGGTTTAGCCTGATAAGCTCGAACCCAAAGAGGATAAATGCATCTTCAGAGGACACCCAAAACAGTTGGGCATACCTCCTATTTCGGATCCGGAAGCAAAAGTGATTGTTTCTAGAAATGGGTCCTTTCTCGAGGAAAAGTTTCTCTCGAAAGAATTGGGTGGGAGGATGGTGGATACTTGATGAGGTTATTGAACCGTCACTTCAACCAGAGTGTAGCAGGGCACAGGAAGTTGTTCCTGTAGCGCCTACACCAATTGAAGTGGAAGCTGATGATAGTGATCATGAAACTTTCGATCAAGTAACTACCAAACCTCGTAGATCGACAAGGATGCGTACTATTTCAGAGTGGTACGTAATCCTGTCTTGGAGGTCATGTTGCTAGATAACAATGAACCTACGAGCTATGGAGAAACGATGGTGGGCCCGGATTGCGACAAATGGCTCGAGGCCATAAAATCCGAGAGGATCCATGTGGGAAAACAAAGTATAGACTTTGGAAGAACTACTTGATGGTCGTAAGGCTATTGGGTACAGATGGATTTTAAAAGGAATACGGACAATGATGGTAAGTATCACCATTATGAAAGCTCGACTTGTCGTTAAGATGTTTTCCGACAAGTTCAGGGAGTTGACTGCGGTGAGAAATTCTCACTCGTAGCGATGCTAAGAGTCTGTTGGAATTGTATTAGCAGTTACTGCACTATTTATGAAATCTTGCAGATAGGATGTCAAAACATTGCTTCCTCGACAATTTTCTTGAGGAAAGGTTGTATGTGATACAACCAGAAGGTTTTTGTCAATCCTAAAAGATGCTAACAAGTATGCAAAGCTCCAGCAATCCTTCTAAGGACTGGAGTAAGCATCTCGGAGTTGGAATATACGCTTTGATTAGATGATCAAACATTTTGGGTTTATACAAAGTTTATGAGAAGCTTGTAGTTCCAAAGAAGTGAGTGGGAGCATTATAGAATTTCTGATGAGTATATGTTGTTGACATATTGTTGATCAGAAATGATGTAGAATTTCTGGAAAGCATATAGGGTTATTTGAAAAGTGTTTTTCAATGGAATACCTGGATTAAGCTACTTGAACATTGAGCATCAAGATCTATAAGGATAGATCAAAAAACGCTTAATAGTACATACCGTGACAAGATTCTGAAGGAGTTCAAATAAGATCAACAAAGAAGGAGTTCTTGGCTGTGTTATAAGGTGTGAGCATTGAGTGAGACTCAAGATCTGACCACGGCAGAAGAGAGAGAAAGGACGAAGGTCGTCCCCTATGCTTTAGACGTAGGCTCTACAGTATGCTATGCTGTGTACCACACCTGAAGTGTGCCTTGCCATGAGTCAATCAAGGGGTACAAGAGGGATCCAGGAATAGATCACATGACAGCGGTCAAACTTATCCTCAGTAACTAGTGGACTAAGGAATTTTCTCGATTATGGAGGTGGTAAAAGAGTTCGTCATAAAGGGTTACGTCGATGCAATCTTTGACACTAATTCGGATGACTCTGAGTAGTAAACCGGATTCGTATAGTAGAGCAGTTATTTGGAATAGCTCCAAGTAGCGCATGGTAGCTGCATCTACAAGATGACATAGAGATTTGTAAAGCACACACGGATCTGAAAGGTACAGACCCGTTGACTAATAACCTCTCTCACAAGCGAGATATGATCAAACCCCATGGGTGTTGGATTCATTGCAATCACATAGTGGTGTGAACTAGATTATTGACTCTAGTACAAGTGGGAGACTGTTGGAAATATGCCCTAGAGGCAATAATAAAATGGTTATTATTATATTTCCTTGTTCATGATAATTGTCTATTGTTCATGCTATAATTGTATTAACTGGAAACCGTAATACATGTGTGAATACATAGACCACAACATGTCCCTAGTAAGCCTCTAGTTGACTAGCTCGTTGATCAATAGATGGTTATGGTTTCCTGACCATGGACATTGGATGTCATTGATAACGGGATCACATCATTAGGAGAATGATGTGATGGACAAGACCCAATCCTAAGCATAGCACAAGATCGTGTAGTTCGTTTGCTAAGAGCTTTTCTAATGTCAAGTATCATTTCCTTAGACCATGAGATTGTGCAACTCCCGGATACCGTAGGAATGCTTTGGGTGTGGCAAACGTCACAACATAACTGGGTGGCTATAAAGGCACACTACGGGTATCTCCGAAAGTGTCTGTTGGGTTGGCACGAATCGAGACTGGGATTTGTCACTCCGTGTGACGGAGAGGTATCTCTAGGCCCACTCGGTAGGACATCATCATAATGAGCTCAATGTGACCAAAGATTTGATCACGGGATGATGTGTTACGGAACGAGTAAAAGTGACTTGCCGGTAACGAGATTGAACGAGGTATTGGGATACCGACGATCGAATCTCGGGCAAGTAACGTACCGATTGACAAAGGGAATTGTATACAGGATTGATTGAATCCACGACATTGTGGTTCATCCGATGAGATCATCGTGGAACATGTGGGAGCCAACATGGGAATCCAGATCCCGCTATTGGTTATTGGCCAGAGAGCTGTCTCGGTCATGTCTGCATGATTCCCGAACCCGTAGGGTCTACACACTTAAGGTTCGGTGACGCTAGAGTTGTTATGGGAATTAGTGTGCAGTTACCGAATGTTGTTCGGAGTCCCGGATGAGATCCCGGACGTCACATGGAGTTCCGGAATGGGCCGGAGGTAAAGATTTATATATGGGAAGTCCTATGTTGGCCACCGGAAAATGTTCGGGATTTTTCGGTATTGTACCGGGAAGGTTCTAGAAGGTTCCGGAGTGGGGCCCACCTGCATGGGGGAACCCACATGAACGTGGGTAGTGGGGGCAAGGCCCCACACCCCTGGTCAAGGCGCACCAAGAGCCCCCCTTAGAAGGAATAAGATCATATCCCGAAGGGATAAGATCAAGATCCCTAAAAAGTGGGATATCAATCGGTGGGGAAGGGAAATGATGGGATTTCTTTCCCCCACCTTTGCCAACGCCCCAATGGACTCAGAGGGTAAGAAACCAGCCCCCTCCACCCCTATATATAGTGGGGAGGCGCATCGGAGCCGCACCCCTTCCCCTGGCGCAGCCCTCTCCCTCCCCAACACCTCCGTACTAGTAGTAGTGCTTGGCGAAGCCCTGCCAGAGAACTGCAAGCTCCACCACCACGCCGTCGTGCTGCCGGAGCTCTCCCTCAACTTCTCCTCTCCCCTTGCTGGATCAAGAAGGAGGAGACGTCCCCGGGCTGTACGTGTGTTGAATGCGGAGGCGCCGTTGTTCGGTGCTTAGATCGGAATCAACCGCGATCTGAATCGCTACGAGTACGACTCCTTCTTCCGCGTTCTTGTAACGCTTCCGCACCGCGATCTTCAAGGGTATGAGGATGCACTCCCCTCTCTCTCGTTGCTAGTATCTCCATAGATTGATCTTGGTGATGCGTAAAAAA
>NW_025227942.1:0-1220 GCF_018294505.1 Triticum aestivum
CAGTGAGGTTCTGCGAATGGGCCGGCCTATTAGCACCTTAAGGCGAAGGGACAGCAGTTGGACGCCTATGCGCGTCAAATAAGAGCTCGCCGTAAAGCCGTTCTTTTCGGTATGTGTACATGGCACTTAAGCTCTAAAGTACTAGACCTGACCAATTAACCCTCCAGCCAACTCTTTTTATTAAATTAAAACTTTCTTTTGATTTGTCTAAAAAAACTAGATTCTTCTGGTTCGGTTTTTATCTATAGATTTTCTACTGGTTTATTTTTTATTTTCCTTTTGGGTTTTCTTTCTTTCTCATTTTAATTATTTTTAAAACATTTTAAATTAGTAAAAAAATTACAATTCATGAACCTATTAAAAGCCATTAGCTTTTATTGAAATTTTCGAACATTTTTTCAACTGTGTGAATTTTTTAAATTTATGAACATTTTTAAAACTCCTGAAAATTTTCAAATGTGAAAAAAAAATTCAAATTCCTGAACTTGTTTTGTATTCGCCAACTTTTCTCACGTTGAACATTTTCTAAAAACATATCTAACATTTTTTTAAATACATGTTGTCATATTTCTAAATGCATGACACCATTTTTATTTACATAACAAGTGGCAATGTCTAGTCACTTATGTTAATTGGAATGTGAAAGTAAGACTTTGTCCAAGTTTGAAGTGTATATGAGAAATAAAATGTTTTGCCGTGTATTAACTTCAAAATTTGCCATGAATTATATGGAACGTTTTGAGTGTTGTACCCATTTCGAGAGGGGGTATTTGAAGTGTGAAGGCGATGCGACGCTCGCTTCATCATTTTACATTCAAACTTTTTGTAAACAAGGCTTGTTTGCTATTTTTAAGTCATTAAATGCACTTCTTGCCATTCAACGGATACAGTTCAAATTTGAACTACAAGTATGTGAATTTTTTTCGTGGTGTTATCACGGCAGATGCTGTGGGATGGCTTATCTCGAGTGGTTGTGGTCGATGAGCGCCGGTGGCGTCCGGATGCGAGATTGAGCACGAGCACTTCAAGACACAGAGACGTACCCAGGTTCAGGGACCTCCAAGGGAGGTCACTCCCCTAGTCCTGCAGGATCGCTATGAAGATCACAAGGAATATGTGGTTGCTCCTGGAGCTATTTGGGTGGAGGAGGAAGAGAGTGCTAGCTTGCTCTCTGCCTTGCATGAGTGTGTGTGTGTGTGTGTGTGTGTGTGTGTGTGTGT
>NW_025227943.1:0-2546 GCF_018294505.1 Triticum aestivum
GTGCTGATCACATCATCAGGCATCACATCTTCCTCCTCCGGCATAAGTTCATCTGTTCCCCATTGTAGGATCTAGTTGTGAATGATACAACATGCAAGAACATGTTTAACCTCGGTAGGGTAAGGGTGGAATGTCTTCTGATCTAGGATCATAAACCTATTCTTCAGAGCTCCAAATGCCCCCTCAACCATTACTCTAAGGCTAGAGTGTCTGAGATTGAATAGTTCCTGAGGAGTCCTAGGATAGTTCCTACCCAAGATCTCATTTAGATGGTACCTGATTTTCCTGAAGGGTGGAAGAACATCTGGACGACATGCATAGCCATCATCTCCTAGGTCTACACATGCTGTCACTTAGGATGATAGCATCATGTGCTGATCCTTCCCAACCGGCCAGCACATATATGAACTTCAGATCGAAGTCAACAGTAGCAAGCACATTCTGGCTTGCGTAGTGCTCCCCCTATATGCTGCAAATTGTGACCTCGTCATGATGGAAATGACATGACTACCATCTATTACCCCCAATGCAATCCTGAAATGGCATTACAAGATGGTGTTATGGTAATAGTGGAACAATAGGAGCATATCAAGGCATGATCTACATATCAAGGCATATCATTGCTCACGTTGAAGTATGGATATCCATCTTGGGCTAGTGCGAATCTTGTATGGAGTCCGGCCGGTTGGTGACACGATCATCTATCCTCTGAGTTCCCCAATAACATGCATCACTTGCTTGAAGTACCTGGAGATGGTCTCCATTGATCTCCTGAAGGTGTTGTGCACAACCCTGAACCTCTGGTTATGACAAACAACATAGAGGAACATGGCTACTTGCTCTTCTACAGAGGTGTGGATGCTATCTTCTAGAACCCGCCTGCTCTTGAACGTATGCACAAGCCTAGTGAAAGGTTCTCTTTTCATTCAAAGCATCCAGACAACCTCTGTGTTGTTGCAGCTGTAGATGTAGTTCAGATTGACTATCTGATACGACTCCAACATATCTATATTTCTGATTGTTCCTTGCTGTTATATTAACATTCATGCATGTTTAATATTCATTTTATATCCTTTTTTAGGACTAACCTATTGGCATATTGCCCAGTGATGAGGATACAGACCCAGGGTAGGGTCATAGACCTGACCTATACGCCCTACCCAAGGACACTGCCCTAGAAGCAAGAAGTCCAAGGGACAGCAAAGAACTCTGAGTCAGAGGCGTCGAGTGGAATCCACTCGACACATCATATCACTCGGTACTCCCCTACCTGATATCACTCGACCATACAAGGAATCACTCGACCTACTGAAGATCAGGAGTCGCCCAGCACTGCAACGGTCAGGCGTTCAGGCGTTCACTCCGTAGTCTTTAAGGTCATTTATAACACTTATGGCTGGCGTTACCAGTAACGCCCTATCTTTATGTACATTGAACCCCTGTAACGGAGGTGGGCTGGGGTCCTGGCGCACTTTATATAAGCCACCCCCTCCTCTGGGACAAGGGTTCGCACCCCCTGTAACATTCATACACATAATCCAGTCGACCACCTCCGGGCTCCGAGACGTAGGGCTATTACTTCCTCCTCGAAGGGCCTGAACTCATAAAACTCGTGTGTACAACTTCGCCATAGCTAGGATCTTGCGTCCTCATACCTACCCCCCATTCTACTGTCAGTCATAGAACCACGACAGTTGGTGCCCACCTTGGGGCAGGTGTCTTAGCGACTTTCTGGTGAAGTTGCAATTTTTCCGACTCCCATCATCATGGTTTCCGGCGGAGGATTGGCTGAGGGCCGCGAGATCCATCTCGGCACGCTCGTTTTCATTGCCGACGACTCCGCCTGGCTCCAAGAAGCTCCACTCGACGTCGAGGCGCTCCCCGTCCCCGGGGCAACGCACTTTCGCGCGTGCGTCCGCGGCGTCCTCCTCCGGCAGCAGTCGACCCAATACCGGTTGTCTCCCGTGATGTCCTCGCTCCCCGCTGCACGCCGTCGCAAGCGATCCGGTCAGTCGCGGATTGGCGGTGGGTGAGTCATGCGGTGGCCCGTCAGTCGGCCACCCCACAAGTCGCGGCAATCGAGCCCGACGAAACTCTCTACGGCCTGTTCGACTGGCTCCGTTGAGACCGCATCCGAATGCGATAGCAGCGATCCCTCGGCTGAAGTCTTGATGGTTGACGGACCACACAGTCCTTGTGGTTTCTCCCGCGGCGACGGCGGTGATGGTGGCGGCGATCCATCGCGCGTTCACGAGGAGTACCGCCCCGAGCCCCTATCTTCGCAGCAGAGGGAAGAGCTTCGCCGCCGCAATATGGATGCACTTCACACTCCCATCGTCGGAGAAATCTCCGAGGCCCGGGCCTTGGAGGCGGCGCGCCTGGCTAACTTGGCTGAGCGCACTTGACTGGAGAACCTCCAACACGCTCTCGACGAGCGCGCTCGGCAGCGAGTTCCTCAACCCAGTCGACGACAACTTTTTCCACCTCAACCGCAGGTATACCGCACTCCGATTAAAAATTTCACTGCTGCGGCTAGTATAGCGGAT
>NW_025227944.1:0-11560 GCF_018294505.1 Triticum aestivum
ACCTCTCGATCGGCGCAATGCCACAACATCACTTGGGGGCTTGGTCGTATGCGAACCATAGCTACACCTCTCGATCGGCGCAATGCCACAGCATCACTTGGGGGCTTGGTCGTATCTGAACCATAGCTACACCTCTTGATCGGCGTAATGCCACAGCATCACTTGGGGGCTTGGTCGTATTCGAACCATAGGTACACCTCTTGATCGGCGTAATGCCACAACATCACTTGGGGGCTTGGTCGTACCCAACAGCTCAAACATAGGCACCTACTGAGCATAGCTCACAATGTTGTTTGGAGATTTTTTGCTGTCGAATCTAGGGCCTGGCAGCCCGTGAAAAGCCTCGACTACAACGGTTTTTTTTTCCTTTTGCTAAGTTTCTCTTTCTTTTGATAAGATTCATGATGTTTTCAAACCGGTGTTTGTCAACCCGGTTAGGCTGTCAACTACAAGTTGTCAGTACACGATCAAATTATAATCCGAAGACTATCAGCCCGGTCTGGTTTGACTACAAAAAAGTCGCCAGTATTATATATGGTTAATCCGGTATTTATCACAACCTGGCACGGTTTTATCATAAACCGACACAATATGGAAGGAGTTATCAGTACTCAAGATTGGGGTTATGACCCTTACTACAAAAAGTTGGTAAACCAACGATGTGATTCAATGTCACAGGTATGATATATTCCATATTTGATTATTCTTAAATGCAGCCTTGGTTATAAACCCGGGTTATATGTTGGGCATTATGACTCGTCCGGCGGTAAACCGCCAGGACACTATAAACTTGTATGCAGAAACAGGTTGAATAAAGCATGATTATAAATCACCGGCATTTATTAACCCGGCCTGGCTTTCGACAATATGTCGCCAGTATGATGATAAATTATCCGGTGTTTATTAAACCGGCCTGGCTTTAAGACGATAAGTCGCCAGTATATGATGAGAAATTATCCGGTGCTTATTAAAACGGCCTGGCTTTGGACTACAAGTCGCCAGTATATATTTGGATTGCGCCATTGGAATCATGCGCTTATAAATCATTGGGTTATATTATTCAAATAGCCAAACTTAGCTGAATTTTCATTATGATATTGAAAGAATAAGGTTTTCGTACTGGATTATATTATCTTGAATAGCCAACATGGCTGGATTTTATTATGGTTATTAATAACCGGTATTATTGAGGTTTTCAAAGTCGCTTTTGCGCAATGGCTATTATTTTATCAAAGGATATGATTTATTCTACAATGGAAGGAATAGTCCCGAGTCGCTGCAGGCTTACGACCCGGCACTTGGGGGCTACATTATTCAAATTGAGATTACATGCAAGTCTCATGTCGCTGCAAGCATGCACCATGACACTTGGGGGCTAATGCAAAGTCATTTTTTATTGGCCTTATTGAAGACCCGACTCATCACATCACAATGAGCCGGCCCTTGGGGGCTACCAATTGCTCCTATCAACAATTCAAGGTACACAAGTCTTAAAACCATTATATTGAAAGGTCCATTGCTCAGTTGGTAAAGCACAAAGCTCTTAACCTTGTGGACGTGGGTTCAAGCCCCATGGTGGGGGGTTACATTATATGATGTTCTTTTCAAAGAAGTATATATAAAGTACCAGCTCAATATTATCTTACTGAGTCGGCCCTTGGGGGCTACACGTTACTGTTCAAATCTACATGATCACATTTATAAAGTCCCTGCTCATTATTGCATAATGACCCGACCCTTGGGGGATACACAGATTGAAGTTTTTATAAGCAATTACAAGTCCCAGGTTGCTGCAAGCATGACAACCCGGCCCTTGGGGGCTACACTGATTGAAGTTTTATAAGCAATTACACGTCCCAGGTTGATGCAAGCATGACAACCCGGTACTTGGGGGCTACATATATGGAGTATTCAGTTTTTACTAGAGATGAACAACATGGATTTCTTCAAAGTGGCAGTAATTATATGGAAACAAATCTCAAATCATCACTTTGTTCTGTTCAAGACTTGGGGGCTACAGGTAAAATGGATATAAGGGAGAAATATCTTCCGATTTTCAGTTTTGAGCAAACCAGATTGACCCGGCATCACCAATCATTATGACCCGGTGTCTGCAACAATCATAACCCGGCGTCATCAATAATCATGAACCGGCGTTGGCAACAATCATGAACCGGCGTTGGAAACAATCATGACCCGAAATTATCAGTTTTCATAACCCGACAATTTTGGTAATAGTAAACCGGCAAGTTTTACATCTTCAAACCGGCTGAATATCAGATGAGTATTTCAAGACCCATATTTCTTAAACCGGCATTTTGGAAGCCGACTCAAGTGGATTATTCTTCACAATATTTTTCTATGAGAAACCAACGTCAGCAATTTGAGTATGAAGCTGGTTATTGACCTGAATTTTCTAGAAGGAGGAAATGACAAGGACTTAAGGATGATCAGATGCCGGTTTACAAGAATTCTTAACCCGGAGCGTAATCTGTCAAATTTGTTCTTGTGTTTGTTTTACAGGATCAGTTTAACATGGATAAATCCAAATTAAACTGGGGGCTAATGTCGGGGATATACCCCGCGGCGTAAACCGGCCGGAAGTATAACCCGGCCGGACTTGGCAGTTTAATTGAGACCCGGCTGAGAATTGACGATCCACTGGCGACCTGTTTGGACCTGGCGGTTTACGATTCATTGGTAATCCGGCAGGCGGGTCAGAGGAGTGACAAGACCCGGTGGCCCAACGAGCGGTTCATGAAGGCCGATTCATACTATGGTGGGCCGGTTTACAAGGAAAGGCGTGAGAAATATTTGTCTTACAAGGAGTTAAGACCTGGACTTGTATCCGGTTTGTATTAGAGATAGACTAGTCCTAATCCTAATAGGACTCCACATGTAACCCGCCCCTTCAACATATATAAGGGGGGGCAGGGCTCCCCAAAGGAGGAGGAGACAAGCGAGAAGAAACAATCTCTAGGGCTAGACACAAAGAGCATGTAGGGTTGTTACCGGATGATGTTTCCTGGGGCCCGAAGCTGTCTAAATCCTCGTCTTGTGTTGCGTCTCTCGATTCCGCTCTACCCCTCTCAAGCTACTACATAGATGCGTTGGCCTCACGACTAAGTCCTGACACTAGGACATCTGCTGTGACAATTCCACGACAACTTCCATGATCAATCAGGATCACGGATTGCCAGAACTTTGTCAAATTCCACCATCTTGTCTCGAGATTGAGCAAACACAAGTTAAGCAACAAGAACGTCGGGTAACAGATTTCATCTGTCACCCGCATAAATAATTTTCAGCAATAGATCTCATCTACTCCAAAATTATATTATGCAATACACATACATCTCCATGTATTCTAGATCATAACCTGCATCTACGCATAGCACGGCTCTTGATCCACTGTTGGGTAACGCGGCAGAAAACAAAAAATTTCTGACCTACGCACCAGCCCAGGACCACTATGGAGACAGCATACATGGTTTGATCTTTTTCGTTACCGACTCGTAGCGCAGCGGAAATAGAGTCGATGACGAACGGTGGTGCAGATCCCCGCAGCTAGGATTTACAACCTCCCAACCGCGAGGATGCATACCCTCATCCGCCCCACGGACAGCCCTCCGGGAGGCGGTCGGACAGTCCCTCGGACTGTGTCGCGGATAGCCCTTCGGGGGGACCCTCAAAACTCGGACGCTCACTCGGACAGCCTTTCGGGAGGACTCACAGAACTCAGACCGTCACTTGGACAACCCTTCGGGAGGCACTCTCAAAAGAGCCCCTCGGGCAAAAGGATCGAAACTATGACCTCTCTACGGGGTTGCACACATACGGTGTCATCTATCCGGCAGGGCTTCGCCGTCCAGAACTAGTTCCCACCGGAACTCAGACAGCCTTTCGGTTCTACGAAACTATTTCATGGCACTTGTATGTGAGAAAGAGTGTGTCTTTAGGCAGCCCCTCGACCCCTATTTATAGGCCAAGCCCAAGTCGAATTTTTTCATTCGAGTATCTATTAGAAATGAATTCTCCAACATTTGATTCCTTACTAACAAAGAACTTTTTGGTACACTTGAAAGGTACCCCATAAAATCGGGTGGCTTCTCCAAGAAGCCAAGGGGATAATACCAAAAGGCCCTCAAGGTGGCTTCTCCAAGAAGCCAAGCAAAAAGCACTTTCACTATTCATGACGACATTTTTCAGCGTCCGTTCGAACTGAAAATATTTATGTGGGCTCAGAACATTTCCAGTACCCACTAAAATAATTTTCAACGCGTTCCGAAACAATTTCGGTTTAGTGATTTTCATCTACGAAAAGCAAACAAGAATGCGTTTTCACTATTCATGAAGACAATTTTCGCGTCCATTAAATCCGAAAATATTTCTGTGGGTCTTAGAATAATTCCAGTACCCACTAAAATGATTTTGGATTCGTTCTGAAACAATTTCAGATTAGTGAATTTCATCTGCGAAAAACAACCAAAGCGGTACCGGCAGCTCCGAAACATTTTCGGTTTTTATCCCCAAAAATTCCCAGAAGTTTCCAGAATACTGGCACCCTCCAAGAATTATCAGGCGTGTCCCGAAACCAATTTGACTTAATGGTATATCCCGAAACAACTTTTCGGTGTTACGAAACTATTTCGCTATTCTCTCTACGGAACTCTTCCATTGTCTCCGAAACTTTTTCGGCAAATTTCTCTCAGACTCCCTGCCTAGTATTCAGCAGATAGATGACCCTTAAGCGTGCCGTGGACACCCCATATTGACCCCTATACCCACACGAATGAATATTCAAGTGAACCTCCAGTTGCCTTGTGCTATTCCTGTTGCTTTGCGATATGTTACAAAGACCCGAGGTGAGATTTACTTGCATCCCCTTGGATCAACAACTTGTCCACTATGCTAGTTACCTCGTTAATGGTTTTGTTCTCTTTTCTCGTTTCTGTGTTCCGGCATCCCTGTGATCAAATCACACTGTGTCTGGCCAGACGATGATGGATACCGTAACACCGAGAGGGCCCGAGAATATCTCTCCATCATCGGAGGAGCAAATCCCAATCTTGAGCTATCAAGTTACTTGACATACTTTCCATGAACCCGTAAGCCGCCGTAATAGCCACCCATTTACGGATGACGTTTAACAAACCCCAAAGTTCATGAAGCAAGCATGAAGAAACTCGATAGTCTCATGGTCTAAGGAATCATGCAAACGTTAACCATCTCTGTGTTATGTTCCATTAACTTGTGACGAATGAATCTCATAGCATAACATCAATCCGGGTCGATTCAACACAAATGTTCTTTAACATTGTGCCCTCAAAGTTGCTGGCATTGACATGCCCATGATCAGGAAAACAGAACCATCATGCAACACTTGAGCTAGTCTTAGAGGCCAGACTAAGAATACTTCTTACCGTTTATTATTCCACACGTGCATATGAGTCTTCCTTCGAGCCTCGTGTTATTGCAGACTCGAGAACTATAGCAGTTATAGCATGGAACATAAACATAATTATGAACTTGGAGATAAATAATATCATTTATTATTGCCTCTAGGGCATATCTCCTACACCCAAACAACACAATGGACCTGAAAACGAGAAAGTCTATGACCTAAGACATAAAAACATAACCCTAACAGCCCAAATGGTACATGAAAATTAAACACCAAATGCATGGGGTCTTGGGTATCCCAGATAGAGCCAAATAGAGCACAACCAACCACAATTGTTGCCAGCATCGTCCGGAGAACATCAACCACAAGATACGGCGCATCAAAACATGTATAGTACGAGTGAAGCGCCATCGCTAGGATTAGGCAACCACGGACTAACCATGCACACTAGTAGAAAAAGGGCATTTAGCGCCGGTTCGTAAGGGCCTTTAGTGCTGGTTCTACAACCGGCACTAAAGAGTGGAGACTAAAGGTCCCCCCTTTTACTACCGGTTGGGCACGAACCGGCGCTAAAGTGCCACCACGTGGCACGAGCCAGGCCCGGGTGCTGGTAGACCATTAGTACCGGTTGGTAGCACCAACCGGTACTAAATGTTTGGGGGGTTTTGGTTTTAATTTTTATTTTTCATTAATTTTGTGTTTTCCATTTAATTATTTTTTGTTTGCTGGTATTTTACGATACTACATATTGTACACGTTATGCATATATATAAATAGATTTTCTCGTAGAATCGATCATATATATATATATATATATATATATATATAATCGAATGTCTCACAACCACCATTAATTATTCACACATACACATGTATATATATATATATATATAATTTCTCCTACATGTTGCCTTGGTGCCTTCGGAGCACGATGACAAGTGGTTCATGGAGGCGGTAGCGGGTAATAGTATTCTCCTTTGGTATCTATAACCTAGTCGAGCAAAAATCCCGCTATTTCCTCTTGAAGTGCTAGTATGCGCTTCGTTGTTAGGAGCTGCTCCCGCACCTCTCTGAACTGTTAAGAAGGAGATCAATATGCATGTGTATTAGTTGTGTGACTAGATATCGATAATGGTGTAAAAATTTGTGAATAGTTTCTAACAAACGTACCCAGTCCTGTCTATCAGATCTGCTCCTTTCGGACGCCATCATGCGAATGTTCTCGCAAACGTAGTATGCACACAGATCAGTCCCCGACGCCTGCTTCAGGGCCTTTACGAGAATGGAATTGAATCAGATAATGATTAATCAAGCATGATAATTAATTAATGGTATTCAAACAAGAATTAAAGAGATGGTACCTAGCTAGCTAGCTAGTACTACTTAATTACTCACCTTGGGTCGATACCAAAACAGCTTTTTTGCCCATTTGCCTCGAGTCACCTTGATGAACTTTGTCCAAGCCCTGCCCGCCGGCAAAGAAAATTAATAAAGGGGTTATTAAATAGTTCATATCAGGAAATGACGAACTAAATAGGCCGAGATATAGTTAATAATGATTGAAATTACCTGTTGACTATCCCCTTCACGATGTTGTAGTCACTATCTTTTTTAAGTAGTGAGTCCAGTACTTCAACTTTTCCTTCGTCAACTTTAATGTCTAACAAGATCCAGTGGAAGCTGCATGCGCATACGTTTGCATGTATAAATTAAGCGGGCATGTGCATAACACTAATCAACTATAACCCTAAACCCTATACACTTATTAACATCTAGCTAGTAAGCAAAAACAGAATTTGTAGTAAAAGACAGTGTGACTCACTCGAAGTTGTAAGGAAGTAGTATACCTTCATTGCTATTGAGGCGCTTCAAGAACTCTACCATGTTGTTCTCTACATCTTGTCTACACCATTCCAATTTCCATGTGTATTCATTAACGGTATTTGGGTCAATGAACCCAATGCCATAGCGTCCAGCTTTTTTCATTTCATACATCTTCATCCTGCATAATACCACAGAAAAGAATATATAGTGAGGATATATAATTACAGGTAATAAATGATCAATCAATGAGCACTAGAGCTAGCTTGAGACTTAAATTACAGAAAGAAATCACTTACAGACAATAGCAACTGACGATAGATTTGTCGAGTGCATCTTGATTGAATAACTGAAATAGTTCTGAATACTCAACGGACAGAGCTTTCTTATTGAAGTAATGATCTTCCTCGACTTGCACCATGAGGGACTCTCGATTGGAAATCTTGGTAATTTTCATGTACCAATCATGAAATTCATACATTCTCGTTGGGAGGTTCTTGACCTCCTCGGGCTCGACCAAAGGTTCGCCGCGGACATATTTCCGTTTTATTTCCTCCTCTCTAAGCGGAGACATGGGCTCGATATCGAGGAGTTGTCCAACAGTGAACTTGAGCATTTCAGCCTGCATTATATGCTCCTTGGTTATTACCACATCGCCCAGCTCGGGAACGTAAACGGTTTGCCCACAATAATATTGGGCGCGCGTACTCTCATGTGTTGTTGGCACAACAAGCGGGGGGGTTTATTGCGCCGCCTGTTCTCCCAGCTGGGAACGGTTTTCCCGCATTTTTTGACAGCTGCTTGTTGGCTCGAGATCGAGCTCGCTTCTTTCTGTAGTCGTGCTCGATGTGCCTTCCTGATTTGGCGCTCAAAATCTGAGTCAACAGGCTTGGGAGCTGGTGGTCTAGCCATACGAATGAAGTGGTCAATCTTTTCCTCAGGCACTTTCTCCCTCGGCGGCGTTGCCGGTTTCGGTCGAAAATGAGCGTCCACTTCGGCCCGCACTATTGCATCGTTTTGCTCCTCGGTCATGTCGTAAGGCCTCTGAGGAAGAGGAGCGAGGCTGCTTGGACCATATTTATATCGCTTGTCTCCGCCTGTACTTTCTGTACTACCTCGACTCGTACCGCTACGCACCATAGCTGCGGCGTGTCTCTTCTGCGATTGCTTAGGCGGCGGAGACGGCTGACGTGGCTTAGTTGGAGCAGGAGGAGTGGCCTGACGCTGTGCCGGACTTGAAGCAGGAGGTGTGGCCTGACACGTTGTCAGACTTGAAACAGGAGGAGTGGCCTGACGCTGTGCCGGACTTGTAGCAGGAGTCTGCTCACGCGTTCGTGGACTCGGAGGAGCGGGAGTCTGCTGACATGGTGGCGGAATTCGAGGAGGAGTCGGCAGACGCGGTGTCGGTGGACTTCGAAAGATGATGCAATCCTTTTTCCATAGGATGATATGATGTATGGCATCTCCCAGTGTTTGCTCGTCGTCACCTCCAGGAATGTCAAGCTCTAGCCCCGAATATGGGCCCACCACCTCATCAACCAAGACACGAGCATAGCCCGCTAGAATCGGGGCGCAATGGAAGGTTGCTTCGGGGGTAATTGTAAAAGCAACCGCGTCCGCCACCTTCATGGATATGTTCTTTATTTTGAAGCGTAGCTCACAGTTAGTGTTGTCTATGATGTCATCCACAGGATATGTATCCAGCAGTGCGTCGCCCGGGGCGGAACCAATGCTGCTTCTCGGCATGGATGGGACAGTGCTATCCAATGCTGGATGATCATCCGCTTGCTGCTGCCGCTGCTGAGACCCCCTTTCCTGGCTAAGTGAGTCAATCTGCTGCTGCTGTTGGTGGAATTTGAGTGCCTAGTCCGCGTGCCTTGCTTCTAGGCCTTGAAGGCATTCCGGGTCCTGCTTCCTCTGCTCCGCCTCCAGCTTCCTCTTCTTCTCCTCCTCCATCTTCTTTCTTGCACGGGTCTTGTAGTCGTCGTTCCATTCCGAAAAGCCCTCATACCAGGGAATAACGCCCTTGCCTCGTGTTCTTCCCAGGTGTTCAGGATTTCCCAGGGCGAGCGTAAGCTCGTCGTTCTCTCTGTTGGGCGTGAACACCCCCTTTCGAGCATCTTCTATTGCGTCAAGTAACTTTTGTTCTACTCCTTTTAGACTTGCCTTCTTCGAATCCAGGCATGTCTTCGAGTCCAACGCCCCCCCCCCATGCGCATAGAACAAGGTTCTGCACCTGGGGGCCAGCTCCTAGAAACCGGAGTGACCCCTGCATCCTCCATATCTTGCTCAGACTTATCCCACTTAGGCATGGCCACCGCGTAGCCACCTGGACCCAGCCTATGGAACTGCGTCTTTTTTGCGGCATTGGCCTTGTTTTTTCTCGACCGTTCCTTAGATAATTCTGATTCCTTGAATTTCACGAAAGCGGGCCAGTGTTCTCTTTGCTTCTCCAGTGTTCCCTTGAATTCTGGAGTCTTCCTTTCTGCAGCAAGGTAGTTGGCCCATACAGTTTTCTTGTGGGTGTTGAATGCAATTGCCATCTTCTTAAGAGCAGCGTCCTTGACTTTCTGCACATCTGCATCAGTGAAATAATCTGGTAGGGTGAAATGTTCCATCAGAGATTCCCAAAGCTTTTGTTTTGCTCTGTCGTCGACCCAAGTAACATCTGGGCATTTAGTTTTTGGCTCTTTCCATTCTTGAATGGAGATCGGGAGTTGGTCCTTCACAAGAACTCTGCACTGACGAACGAAGTTGTTCGCAATGTTCTTAGGCGTGAGGGGTTCGCCACTAGCTTTGATGGAATCAATGTTGTACTTTACACCCTCCTTCAACTTTTTGCTCGGGCCGCGCTTTGTCCTGCTGTCTGTAGAAGCAGATTTGCTCGATCCGGAGGGCTGAAAGAAGAAGGATCGATTCGTTAATATATCTTCAAATAAAAAAACATGTGATGATCACTAGATGCCTGCTTATATAAATATACCTCGCTGGTAGTCTTTGTTATTTCAAGATCAACATTGTATTCGTCATCATAATCATTGTCTGCGTCCTCATAATCATAATCATAGTTCATGACTTCATCAGCTCGGTCATCGAGATCGAATATCTTATAATCACCCTCCCCGGTATTGTTCAGATATTGGGAGCCGTCATTTGCTTCATTCAGATCATCTGGCCTGCTAGGGCTGCGTATGATCTCGAACAGGGCCTCTTCTCCCTCTCTGCCGGTATTGTCCGCCATAGCTTTTATTTAACTAATACAGAAGAAATATAAAACAATTTAGTATTCAAACTACAATGCATGGATGCAATCAATAAGGAAAAAGTGAATCATATAGTACATAATATGCATCGTCTCGAATAATATATAATCTCGAATACATCGTCTCGAATAATATATAATCTCGAATACGTCACTGGCTAGGTAGCTAATAAAGATCGAATACTATAGAAGAATCTAGGCCACTCGCGGTTCCTGGGGCGCGGGCGGTGGACACTCAAAGACAAGGAACCATCACAGGATCATATCTCCGGTCATCTGCCCAAAGAACCTGCCAGGTATTGGAGAACCTGACGTCCATAGCAGCCATGTAGCGATGGACGTGCTCGTCCTCCTGCCTGACACGACGACGCACCACCTCCGGCGGGGCCGGCTCCCTCTGCACCGAATGTGGCCCACGCGAACGCCACCAAAGGAGATCAGGGTCGACGACGGGACCCGAGGCTGGGTTCCTCACCAAGCGGCGCGCCCCTCCAGGTAGCACCTCCCAGTGCCAGCCCGGCGGAGCCCAATCCCGGACATGGGTCCTCTGAAGCAGGACGTCGTCGCGAACGGGTCAACGGCGAGGATGCGGGCCGGGCATCGTCGACAACAAATACTATATGCCGCCAAAGTACAGTAACATTTTTTAAATGATTGGATTGTGATTTCTTATATGAAAATTCTAAATTTTATAACTAAAAATATAATAAACTAAGAAAACATCGACCATATCTAAAACTAACATTTCTATAACTAAAATTGTATAACTAATTTTTCTTTAACATTTCTATATAACAAACATTTCTATAACATTAATACAGAAAACACTAACATTTCTATATATAACTAACATTTCTATAACATTAATACTGAAAAAACTGAAAAAACTAATAACTAATAACTAATAACAGAAAAACTAAAAACTAAAAACATAACAAAAATTGCGTATGTGTGTGTGCATTGTGTGTGTGTGTGTGTGTGTATGTTGTGTGTGTAGGCGACGGCGACGGCGAGCCAAGGCGACGGCGCCGGCGGCGCGCGCGGCGGCTTCGATTGGAGGGAGAGGAGAGGGG
>NW_025227944.1:12164-18436 GCF_018294505.1 Triticum aestivum
CCGGTACTAAAGGGGTTGCGCTGGCGCAGGTGCGGTGCGGCAAGTTTAGTCCCACCTCGCTAGCCGAGAGGCGTCCGTACTAGTTTATAAGCCCCAGCGCGGAAGCTGTCTCGAGCTCCTCTCTATTGCAGGCCTTCTGGGCCTACCTGTTCTGTGCTGTCCTGTGGGCCTATTGGGCCTTTGCGGACCCACATCCTGGCCCAACAATAGGTTGGGTTTCTAGTCGTATGCAGGCAGCTTTGGCCCAGTAGGCGGGTTATATTTTTTGTTTATTTTTGAGTTGTTTTTTTGCTGTATTTAGAGTTTCTTTGTGAATATTTTTGCTTTAGGTACAAAAAATTACAAACTTTCTATATTAGTGCCGGTAGTTTACAAATTTGAATAGTTTACATTTTGAATTATTTGAAATTTGTGTGAATCACTAGTTTGTGAATAACTTAACTTTGAAAATAGATTTTTCAGTGATTCTTTTTTCTTATGTTTAATATTAGTGTGTTTTATCATTATATTCAATTTGGTAATGCTTAGGCTATTTAAAAAATGAAATGCCTTTGTAACGGATGAGTTTTCGTCCGAAACCCTGATACTTCGAAAGAGATTGTCCATTTTATACACGAAGTGCATCCAGTTTTTGCGGTAACCCTCTCTACTTTTTTGCACATGCTATGTGGGTGAAATTATGATACCATGCCAACTTTCAACCTTTTCTGAGTTCATTTGAAATCCTTTTCACTTTCAGGGTCATTTAGCTGGAAAAAAATCGCGTTTCAAATGCCAAAACACATAACTACCCTAACTATTACAGAGATTCCCTCCTGGGTGTGAAACACAGAAGAAAGTGATGATAGTGAAGCCCATCACATCCCAGATCTTTGGGTGTGAAACTTTTTCTTCGCATATGTCCCTTTGCGCCGTAGCCATGGAAATTCTTCATCATTTAACTGGATGCTCGGGTCAATATTCACTGTGAATGGAGCAATTTCATCAAACTTTTCATAATCTTCTGACATGTCTGTCTTTTCATCCACTCCCACGATGTTTCTCTTCCCAGAAAGAACTATGTGGCGCTTTGGCTCATCGTATGATGCATTCGCTTCCTTATCTTTTGTTTTTCTCGGCTTGGTAGACATATCCTTCACATAGAAAACCTGTGCCACATCATTAGCTAGGACGAATGGTTCGTCTGCATACGCAAGATTGTTGAGATCCACTGTTGTCATTCCATACTACGGGTCTTCCGTTACCCCATATCGTGTCATATTGACCCATTTGCACCGAAACAAAGGGACCTTCAAACCACGTCCATAGTCAAGTTCCCATATCTCCTCTATGTAACCATAATATGTTTCCTTTCCCGTCTTGGTTGTTGCATCAAAGCAGACACCACTGTTTTGGTTGGTGCTCTTCTTATCTTGGGCGATTGTGTAAAATGTATTACCATCTATCTCGTACCCTTTGAAAGTCATTATATACGAAGATGGTAACTGGGACAGCGAGTATAGGTCATCTTCAATAGAGGCATCATGCGTGGTACGTGTCTGCAACCAGCCGGCGAAACTCCTGGTTTGTTCACGTGTAATCCAGTCATCAGACCGCTCCGGGTGTTTGGAGCGTAGAAAATTCTTGTGTTCGTCCATATACGGAGCCACCAAGGCGGAATTCTGTATAACTGTGTAGTGTGCTTCAGTGAGAGAATGTCCGTCCAAACATATTTTTTGATTCCCTCCTAGCGTGCCTTTTCCATCCAGTCTGCCCTTATGCCGCGATTCAGGAACACCAATCGGCTTAAGGTCAGGAATAAAGTCAATACAAAACTCAATGACCTCATTTTCATGGACCTTGGAGATGCTTCCTTCTGGCCTAGCACGATTATGAACATATTTCTTTAAGACTCCCATGAACCTCTCAAAGGGGAACATATTGTGTAGAAATACAGGACCCAAAACGTTAATCTCTTCACATAGGTGAACTAGGACGTGCGTCATGATGTTGAAGAAGGATGGTGGGAACACCAACTCGAAACTGACAAGACATTGCACCAAATCATTCTCTAACCTTGGTATGATTTCTGGATCGATTACCTTCTGAGAGATTGCATTGAGGAATGCACATAGCTTCACAATGGCTAATCGAACGTTATCCGGTAGAAGCCCCCTCAATGCAACCGGAAGCAGTTGCGTCATAATCACGTGGCAGTCATGAGACTTTAGGTTCTGGAACTTTTTCTCTGCCATGTTTATTATTCCCTTTATATTCGACGAGAAGCCAGACGGTACCTTAATACTGAGCAGGCATTCAAAGAAGATTTCCTTCTCTTTTTTGGTAAGAGCGTAGCTGGCATGACCCTGATGTATGCCGTCTTTTCCATGCATACGTTGTTGGTCCTCCTGTGCCTCAGGTGTATCTTTTGTCTTCCCATACACGCCCAAGAAGCCAAGCAGGGTCACGCAAAGATTCTTCGTCACGTGCATCACATCGATTGCAGAGCGGACCTCTAGGTCTTTCCAATAGGGAAGGTCCCAAAATATAGATTTCTTCTTCCACATCGGTGCGCGTCCGTGAGCGTCTTTCGGAACAGGTTGTCCGCCAGGACCCTTTCCAAAGACTACCTTCAAATCCTTGACCATATCATGTACATCAGCACCAGTACGGTGGCGAGGCTTCGTCCGGTGATCCGCCCCACCTTTGAAATGCTTCCCTTTCTTTCTTACGGGATGCCTGCTCAGAAGAAATCGACGATGTCCCAGGTACACATTCTTCCTACAACTGTCCAAATATATACTGTCGGTATCATCCAAACAGTGCGTGCATGCGCGGTATCCCTTGTTTGTCTGTCCTGAAAGGTTACTGAGAGCAGGCCAATCATTGATGGTCACGAACAGCAAGGCCTTTAGGTCAAATTCTTCCCCCATGTGCTCATCCCACGCACGTACACCTGTTCCATTCCACAGCTGTAAGAGTTCTTCAACCAATGGCCTTAGGTACACATCAATGTCGTTGCCGGGTTGCTTAGGGCCTTGGATGAGCACTGGCATCATAATGAACTTCCGCTTCATGCACAACCAAGGAGGAAGGTTATACAAACATAGAGTCACAGGCCAGGTGCTATGGTTGCTGCTCTGCTCCCCAAAAGGATTAATGCCATCTGCGCTTAGACCAAACCATACGTTCCTTGCGTCATCTGCAAACTCCTTCCCGTACTTTCTCTCAATTTTTCTCCACTGCGACCCGTCAGCGGGTGCTCTCAACTTTCCGTCTTTCTTACGATCTTCTCTGTGCCATCGCATCGCCTTGGCATGCTCTTTGTTTTGGAACAAACGTTTCAACCGTGGTATCATAGGAGCATACCACATCACCTTGGCAGGAATCTTCTTCCTGGGGCGCTCGCCCTCGACATCACCAGGGTCATCGCGCCTGATCTTATAGCGCAATGCACCGCATACCGGGCAAGCGTTCAAATCCTGGTACTCACCGCGGTAGAGGATGCAGTCATTAGGGCATGCATGTATCTTCTGCACCTCTAACCCTAGAGGGCAGACAACCTTCTTTGCTTTGTACGTACTCTCGGGCAATTCGTTGTCCTTTCGAAGCATATTCTTTAGCATTACCAGCAACTTTCCAAATCCCTTGTCAGATACACCATTCTCTGCCTTCCATTGCAGCAATTCCAGTGTGGTGCCCAACTTTTTCTTGTCAACTTCGCAATTCGGCTACAACAATTTCTTGGGATCCTCTAACATGCGCTACAACTTCTTCTTCTCCAAATCACTTGCGCAGTTTCTCTTTGCATCGGCAATGGCCCGACCTAGATCATCAGCGGGCTCATCTGATGCCTCTTCTTCAGCTTCTTCCCGCATTGCCAGCTCAGCTTCTTCCCCCATTGTTGTATCATCGTATTCAGGGAACCCATGGCCAGGATAGCTGTCGTCGTCCTCTTCTTCTTCATTGTCTTCCATCATAACCCCTCTTTCTCCGTGCTTGGTCCAAACATTATAGTGGGGCATGAAACTGGACTTAAACAGGTGGACGTGAATGGTTCTTGACGTAGAGTAATTGTGATCATTCTTACAGACTAAACATGGACAAGGCATAAAACCATCCGCCCGCTTGTTTGCCTCAGCCGCAAGCAGAAAAGTTTGCACGCCATTAATGAACTCGGGAGAGCATCGGTCATCGTACATCCATTGTCGGCTCATCTTCATTACACAACACCGAATAGACCAAATTAATACAAGTTCATACATAAAGTTCATACATAAAGTTCATACAAGACTTAAATGCAAACAACAAATAACTCTCTAACTAAAGAATTTAAATGCAATAACAAATGCGATCAAGTTCGCAACTAAGGTAACAATTGATCCAACAGCATAATGATACCAAGCCTCACTATCAATGGCATATTTTCTAATCTTTCTAATCTTCAAGCGCATTTTCTCCATCTTGATCTTGTTATCATCGACGACATCGGCAACACGCAACTCCAATTCCATCTTCTCCCCCTCAATTCTTTTCAATTTTTCTTTCAAGTACTCGTTTTCTCTTTCAACTAAATTTAACCTCTCGACAATAGGGTCGGTTGGAATTTCCGGTTCACAAACCTCCTAGACAAAAATATCTATGTCAACTTGATGGGCATAATTTGTCATAAACATGAAATGCAACAACTAGTTTTAAAGGAGAATATACCACATCCGAATCATAACAAGGACGAGGGCTGACGGGGACGGATATCAAAACCATGGCACTATGTATAACAAACCAAGATAATTATACGAGTAACTATATATCCAAATCACACAAACATCAATTTGGTAATGTAAAACATTCATGAACAAGAGGCTCACCACAAGGTGGTGCCGGCGACGGAACGGTGTGGGCGATCGACTGTGGTTACGACGGAGATTTAGAAGGCACTAAGTAAACCACACCTACATATGCAAACTAAGTGTTAGTTTTGACCACAAATTGCATATAAATCAAATACTAGCACATATATTTTCTACCAAATTACTAAACTCATAAATTAATCACTATACAAAGCATTGCAAGAGCTAATCTAGCAATGAGAGATGAAAGGACAAAGTTGCTAACCTTTGTGATCATTTGAATGGATGGGGGGCTTCAAATCTTGACAAATTTTGGGCAAAATGTGTGATGAGCTCGAGAGGAAGAGGGGAAGAACAGAGAGGAGAGGGGAAAGGGGAAGAACAGAGCGAGCTCGGGTGGACGAAGGGTTTATGTAGGACGACATTTAGCACCGGTTCGTGCCACGAACCGGTACTAAAGGTGCTGGAGGGGCCCCGGACTGACAACATCCTGCCACCACTCACTTTAGTACCGGTCCGTGGCACGAACCGGTGCTAAAGGTCGGCCACGAACCGGTACTAATGAAAACGGCTGGCTAACCGTTTGAACCGGCACTAATGCACACATTAGTGCCGGCTCAAAAGCAAACCGGCACTAATGTGTCTTGACATTTGACCCTTTTTCTACTAGTGGCATCAAGCATCCCGTGCAGCCAGGTCGTCCACCACACTGCCTACAAGAGAACCTGAAGATCCAAAAGAGAGGTGATCAACTGGGCGCCGAGGAGGGAGACAACCGGGGACGAGGGAGAGCACATGCGGTTCCAAAATGACCTAGCCAACCAACCGGCCGACTCGAGGAGAACAAACGACGACCCGATCCAATAGCAAGACGCTCATATCTAGCAAAGAAACGATCAACGAGTAGGGTGGGATGCCAGATCCAGCAGCAGACCTCCCAGATTTGGCTGGAGACGGCAGAGGGGAAGGGCGAGGAATCATCGGTGGTAGCCAGGGGTCACCAGGAAGCGACTGGAGAATGACGAACATGGAGGCGGGGGCCCCGGATCTGACCAGAGACAACCAAAAGAGGAGGTGGTGACTGGCAGCGGAATGGCGAATGGGGTATCTATGGGTCGCCAAATCGGGTAGCAGGGCGCTCGGATCTGGACCGAGAATGGCCAATGTGGAGGACCCACAACGACATGACGAGGAGGACTATCTGGGGAAGTCGGTCCGGTAGGGTCAGCGCGGCTTTAACAACCATGGCGATCAAGCGGCCGAGGTCACACACACCTGTGTGTCTGGTAGCAGTTCACAAAGCGGAGTGCCACCTGGGCCGCCGCGACAAGGCCGGTTGAAGACCCCACCGGAGAACCGCCACAAACAGGAAGGGCATATGACACATGGGCAAAGAGAGGGTGGGTGGATGGGAAGCAGCCCCGCCAACGGCGGCGGATGCAA
>NW_025227944.1:18662-23571 GCF_018294505.1 Triticum aestivum
GAGTCTGAGTGTTTTTGGGCATCAATGATGATTGAAATTGTTAGACCATCCAGGGAGATTATGAACAAAGTATTGAAGTTTAGAGTAGAAATCGATATATAAGCTTGAAAACAACCCGCACGATACAGCGTAATATTTCCAGCCTCCGCGGCTGCACAGTACATGCATGGCCCACGTGCGCTGCTTGTTGAATAGTACATGTAGAAGTAAGGCCGGCATGGGAAATTGAAGCAAGGAAATATCTTGAAAACGAGGTGCATGCAAGGAAAAAACAAAGTGTGTCGTGGACAAAAATATGTATAAAATGCAATGATTTTATGAGATGAGAGTTGATGTGCTTGTGTATCGTGTTATGTACGAGTCTTGCACTTTAGCAGCTTGGGGTTGCACTCCTAGGTAGGAGTGCAGCCCAATGATGCTATAGAAAATATGTCACTGGTCGGCCAGCCTGGACATCAGTGACATTCCGGCGGTCAGTGCTAGTGCATCATCACTGAACAGTCAGTTAGCCGGTTACTGATAAAAAAGTCATCACTGACTGATCAGATGCCCGGTCACAGGTGAAGAAGTCATCACTGACCCAGAGCCACAGACGGGCCAGACTCTCGCATCAGTCATAATATGATTTGGCTAGTCAGTGTTGTTTGCGCGTTTAGTCTTGTGGGGTTAAGGCATGCCCATCCCATTCTCTCGTGGAATAATTCATATCTACCTTTCCGCTGTTGCATTGCAGTTTTTTTTCGAACATGTAGGAGAGCTGCATGTATTTCATTAAAAACGAAAGAAGGTACAATGGCAATGACGTCACGACCAATAAATAGCCAAAGATGGCACGGCCTACACCACACCATGAGCCCATAACTTAACAGTGTCAACAAGATGCAATCCAAACAACGCAATGGACCTAAAAACGAGAAAGTCTACAACCTAAGACATAAAAACATAACCCTAACAACCCAAATGGTACACGAAGATTAAACACCAAATGCATGGGGTCTTGGGTATCCCAAATAGAGCCAAATAGAACACAACCAACTATGGCTGCGAGCATCGTCCGGAGAACATCAACAACAAGATACGGCGCATCAAAGCATGTATAGTACAAGTGAAGTGCCATTGCTAGGATTAGGCAACCACGGACTAGCCATGCGTCAAGCATCCCGTGCAGCCAAGTTGGCCACCACCCCGCCTACCAGAGAACCTGAAGATCCAAAGGAGAGGTGATCAACCGGGCACCGAGGAGGGAGATAACCGCGACCGAGGGAGAGCACATGCAGTTCCGAAATGACCTAGCAAACCAACCAGCCGACTCGAGGAGAACAAATGACGACCCGATCCAATAGCAAAACGCTCATATCTACCAAAGAAACGATCAAGGAGTAGGGTGGGATGCCAGATCCAGCAGCAGACCGCCCGGATTTGGCTGAAGACGGCAGATGGAAAGGTCGAGGAATCATCGGTGGCAGCCAAGGGTCACCAGGAAGCAACTGGAGAACGACGAATATGGAGGCGGGGAGCCCAGATCTGACCGGAGACAACGAAAAGAGGAGGTGGTGACTAGCAGCGGAATGGCGAATGGGGGATCTATGGGGCGCCAAATCGGGTAGCAGGGCGCTCGGATCTGGACTGAGAATGGCCAATGGGGAGGACCCACAACGACATGACGAGGAGGACTATCTGGGGAAGTTGGTCCGGCAGGCTCGGCGCGGCTTTAACAACCGTGGCGATCGAGCGGCCGAGGTCACACACCCGGCAATGCTACATCTACGTAGGGTGTTACGAAACTTTTACGTAATTAGCCAGTTGGTAGAATATGATTGGGATTTGGGGAGAGGCGGGGCCCACCCCACTCAAAATCAGGAGGAGCATGAGAACTAATTAAGGGAAGTTACGTAGCCCCTTCGTAACCCTTCGTAGGTCTAGGATTATTGATCACACACATGTGTGTCTGGTAGCAGTGCACAAAGTGGAGTGCCACCTGGGCCGCCGCGACAAGGCCGGTTGAAGACCCCACCGGAGAACCGCCACAAACAGGAAGGGCATATGACACATGGGCAAAGAGAAGGTGGGTGGATGGGAAGCAGCCCCGCGGCGATAGAGCCTAATGTTTCCAGCCGCCGCGGCTGCACAGTACACGCAGTGCCCACGTGCGCTGCTTGTTGAATAGTACAGGTAGAAGTAAGGCCGGCATGGGACATTGAAGCAAGGAAATATCTTGAAAACACGGTGCATGTAAGGGAAAAACAAAGCGTCGTGGATGTAGTGTTGTAGTACAGGCCGGCAGGCTGTGCGTCTTGTGTAGCCCCGATGTCACCACGTCTGGTCTGGGACGGACGATACGTGGGGAAGCGCCACATAGCCTGCAGCTGCATGCCACCGAAAGGGCAGAAAAAAAAAGGAAAGATGAAACAGTGTTAAAATTAGTGTTCGTATATATAATTGATGGAAAGCATGACAGTTAAGCTGCTACATTGCGAGTGTGAGACTGGTTACCATTATATTTCGTGTATGACAGTTATGCCTGGCTCCGCTCTTCCTCCATCTCACCCTGCTGCTGCTCTCCTCCTCGTTCGAACTCGCCCGTCTCACTGCTGCAAGCGTCATTGACCTCTTCCAAAATATCTGCACTATTTTTGTTCGCTGCGTAAGTCCCTGAACGGTAACCAGTGACAGAAAATAACACATCGTTGCGATGCTCCCAGGCTTCTTCTCGAAGGACGTCAATTGTGGCGCTGATGCATGGGGCGTCTGCGCTGTAGCATTCCTTTTCACAACGAATCTGGACTATGCTGAGTTCCGTGAGATGATTGATACCGACAGGATCTCTATTTGGTGGGCCAGCATAGAACTGGAACACGATAACAAGCCATTCGAGCATGGGCATAGCTCCTTCCTGGAAGAACACCCGTGGCACTCGGCTGTCAATAGTGAGTCTCATAAGCCTGGGAAACCCTCCACCTCTGATGGCTACCGGCTCTCTCGGAACGACTTCGAAGTACAGGTCGAGAATCTGAAGGTTGGGCATCTCCCGCAGAATCTTGAGACCATCCTCCTCTAGCTTACAGACCCTGATGTCCAAGGTGCCCAGGTCACTGAAGTGATCCTTGATCCACCGCGGGATGCGCATCTGTTTCGTGCCGATGGTTAGGCCCAATAGCTGAGTGAACTTCAAATGCAGGATCTCCCCGGCTAGCGAAGACACCACATCACTGTTCTTCCAAATTTGGCAGAGACCCTCGGGCAATCCCAACAATCGTGAAAGCTTAGCAGCTTCCCAGGGCAATGCGTTGAACCCATCTGTTACCAAACTCTTCAGTTTATTAAGTCCTTCCATTTCCATCGGTATCTTCCTCACCAATGAAAGGTACAAGTTCAGTGATTCCAGATGCTGCAGTTTGCCGATCTCCCGAGGCAGCTTTCTGATACGTGTGCGGTTCAAGTTCAGAGTCTCCAAATTCTGGAGGTTCGCAACCTCCCGAGGCAGTTGTGTGATCTGTGTGTTACCCAAATTCAGTGTCCTCAAATGCTGGAGGTTCCAAATCTCACTGGGTAACTCGGTGATTTTTGGGTTTCTACTCACGTCAAGGCTCCTCAATTGTGGTAGTCTCGTGATGATCTCCCTGGGTAGCTCTGTGATGCCTGTTGTATTCAAGGAAAGATTCTCCAAATGCTGCAGGTCTCGGATCACCCTAGGCACCTCCTTGAGATACTCGTTCTGCTTCAAGTCCAGGTTCTTCAAATGCTGCAGCTTTCCAATCTCAACGGGTAGGCCTGTGATCCGTGTTCCCCTCACTTCCAAAGTCTCCAGATGCTGCAGCCCCCGTATTTCTGGTGGGATCTCACTTATAAACCTCCCACGAAGGCCAAACAGGTGCCTCACACGGAATAGGCCACACATATCCTTCAGATCGTCATTCTCAAGACCCTCATTGAACTGAAGATCTAACACACGCAGACATTTCAACTGTCCCAAGCGGGCTCTCCTGGCACTTCCAAACACAACAAGGGACCGAATATGGGACCAATCAATTTCTGACATGGGACCATCATCCGTTACAGAGTCTGAGTCTGACATCGGATCCTCATCGATACAGAGCAAACGGATTCGGCAGGCATATGACGCTGGAATATCAGAACTGCATGTAATGAAATTGTCTTCTCGGAGTTTGCATCTAAGGAAATTTCGCATCACGGGGTGCACTCTGTATTTGCCATAGTTCTGACTGTATCTTTTCTTTACAAACGGAATCAATCCCCTGTTAACAAGCTCTTCAAAATAACCTTTTGCTATCTCCTCTTTACAGACAAATCTTTCTGCGGTCCATCTCCTCATCAAATGACCCCTTTTAATCTCCCGACCCTCAGGGTATATACAGCAGTACAAAAGGCAAGTCTTCAGCATATGATGAGGAAGATGGATGTAGCCCAGCTGCAAACTCTCGACCAATGGTTCAAAACCTGGAGTATTCTGGATTCCATTTCGCTTTACTTTTTCCCAAATCCTATCTTGTACATCACTTGCCTTCTTTACATGCAGCCCTTGTTGTTCTTGCTCCTTTGCCAACGCTGAAAACATACAGACTAGTGCTAATGGCATACCACCGCACATGTGCACAACAGGATGGTCACAATCAAAATCTGCGGCAACCATGTCAAACTTTGCTACCATCCCAGCGGCAACATCTTCCTCACCAATTATGTAGGCCCATATTTCACGAACATAATCCCATTCAGTGTCCATTTTATAGATCAAGGCATCAAAATCATCACGCCACTTCTCAGCTATAGCATTAATACGAGTTGTTGTGACAATTCTGCTGCCCAGAGTATTCAGTGGAAGAGATCTTCTGATTGTTTCCCATTCTCCACCATGCCAAATATCATCAATTATGACCATGTACCTATACAA
>NW_025227945.1:0-11291 GCF_018294505.1 Triticum aestivum
GAGATATACGTGTTCTCCGGGTTCGAAGCAGATTTGACGATGTTTGGCATCATAGTAGTTCTTCTGTCGAGATTTGGCCAATTGCAGTCTGTCGCGGATTTCCTTGACTTGCTTCTCTGCTTTGAGCATTAAATCGATTCCGAAAATGCGGCTGTCTCTGGTTTGAGACCAGTTTAATGGAGTGCGGCATTTCCGGCCATACAGGGCTTCATAGGGTGACATCTTTAAGCTGGCCTGGAAACTGTTGTTGTAGGAGAACTCAGCGTAGGGCAGACAGTCTTCCCACTTGGTTCCTTGGGCCAATGTACATGCCCTGAGCATATCTTCGAGTATTTGGTTTACTCGTTCAGTCTGTCCATCTGTCCGAGGATGATAGGCCATGCTGTATTTAAAAGCGGTCTCCAAGGCTTGATGTAGTCGGGACCAAAATGCGGAGGTGAAGAAAGATCCCCTGTCGGAGGTGATAGTCTTGGGTACTCCGTGCAGACTGACGATTCTTGACACATACAGCTGTGCGAGTTGATTTGCACGGTATGTGGTCCGGATAGGAAGAAAGTGTGCCACCTTTGTTAAGGTGTCCACTATGACCCATATTGCGTCATTCCCTCGATGAGACCTTGGTAGTCCGGTGATGAAGTCCATGCAGATATCATCCCATTTCCATTGGGATACTGGCAGAGGTTGGAGGAGTCTGGCGGGTTTTTGGTGTTCCGCCTTTACCTTATTGCATACGTCGCAACATGCCACAAAGTATGCGATGTCTTTCTTCATTCCATCCCACCAAAATACTTGACGAAGGTCCTCATACATTTTGGCACCACCGGGATGAATTGAGTACGGTGCTTCATGCGCTTCTACCAATATCTTCTTCTTCAGACTTTCTTGGTTCGGTACACAGAGTCTTCCTCGGAACCTTAGCGAATGATGACCCACAAGTGTAGGGGATCTTTCGTAGTCCTTTCGATAAGTAACAGTGTCGAACCCAACGAGGAGCAGAAGGAAATGACAAGCGGTTTTCAGTAAGGTATTCTCTGCAAGCACTGAAATTGTAGGTAACAGATAGTTTTGTGATAAGATAATTTGTAACGGGTAACAAGCAATGAAAGTAAATAAAGTGCAGCAAGGTGGCCCAATCCTTTTTGTAGCAAAGGACAAGCCTGGACAAATTCTTATAATGAGAAAAGCGCTCCTGAGGACACATGGGAATTATCGTCAAGCTAGTTTCATCACGCTCATATGATTCGCGTTCCTTACTTTGATAATTTGATATGTGGGTGGTCCGGTGCTTGGGTACTGCCCTTTCTTGGACAAGCATCCCACTTATGATTAACCCCTATTGCAGGCATCCACAACTACAAAAGAAGTATTAAGGTAAACCTAACCATAGCATGAAACTAGTGGATCCAAATCAGCCCCTTATGAAGCAACACATAAACTAGGGTTTAAGCTTCTGTCACTCTAGCAACCCATCATCTACTTATTACTTCCCAATGCCTTCCTCTAGGCCCAAATAATGGTGAAGTGCCATGTAGTCGACGTTCACATAACACCACAAGAGGAGAGACAACATACATCTCATCAAAATATCGAACGAATACCAAATTCACAAGACTACTAGTAGCAAGACTTCACCCATGTCCTCAGGAACAAACGTAACTACTCGCAAAGCATATTCATGTTCAAAATTAGAGGGGTATTAATATGCATTAAGGATCTGAACATATGATCTTCCACCAAATAAACCAACTAGCATCAACTACAAGGAGTAATCAACACTACTAGCAACCCACAGGTACCAATTTGTGGTTTTGATACAAGATTGGACACAAGAGATGAACTAGGGTTTTGAGAGGAGATGGTGCTGGTGAAGATGTTGATGGAGATTGACCCCCTCCCGATGAGAGGATCGTTGGTGATGATGATGGTGATGATTTCCCCCTCCTGGAGGGATGTTTCCCCGGCAGAACAGCTCCGCCGGAGCGCTAGATTGGTTCCGCCAAGGTTCCGCCTCGTGGTGGCAGAGTTTCGTCTCGAAAGCTTGCTTATGATTTTTTCCAGGGTAAAAGCCTTCATATAGCAGAAGAGGGGCAGCGGAGGGCCACCAGGGGGCCCACGAGACAGGGGGAGCGCCCAGTAGGGGTGGGCGCGCCCCCACCCTCGTGGCCAGGGTGTGGGGCCCCTCTGGTACTTTCTTTGCTTAACAATTCTTAATAATTCCAAAAATGACTTTCGTGGAGTTTCAAGACTTTTGGAGCTGTGCAGAATAGGTTTCCAATATTTGATAGTTTTCCAGCCAGAATCCCAGCTGCCGGCATTCTCCCTCTTCATGATAAACCTTGTAAAATAAGAGAGAATAGCCATAAGTATTGTGACATAATATGTAATAACAGCCCATAATGCAATAAATATCGATATAAAAGCATGATGCAAAATGGACGTATCAACTCCCCCAAGCTTAGACCTCGCTTGTCCTCAAGCGGAAGGCGATATCGAAAAATATGTCCACATGTTTAGAGATAGAGGTGTCAATAAAAATAAAATACGGACATGAGGGCATCATGATCAATCTTATAACAGCAACATATATAGATTTTGTCATATGATTTCTTATGCTCAAGTAACAATCTATTCACAATGTCAAGTATGGTTCAGAAACTTCATTGAGAACTAACAAACTATAATCTCAGTCATTGAAGCAATTGCAATTTATCATAACATCAGAAAGAGCCAAGAATAGAGCTTTTCAGCAAGTCCACATACTCAACTATCGTATAGTCTTCTACAATTGCTAACACTCACGCAATGCTTGTGGTTAGGGAGTTTTAATCGGACACAGAGAAAGATAAGGGCTTATAGTTTTGCCTCCCAACGTATTCACATTTGATATATATATATCAGGATCTTTCCAACACGAGGTGCATGCCAAAGGATAAAATGAAAAAGGGAAAGGTGAGGATCACCTTGACTCTTGCATAATGTAAAAGACATAAAGTAAAAGATAGGCCCTTCGCAAAGGGAAGCAGAGGTTGTCACGCGCTATCAGTGTTGGATGTACAAAATCTTAATGCAAAAGAATGTCACATTATATTGCCACTTGTGATATGAACCTTTATTATGCAGTCCGTCGCTTTTATTATTTCCATATCACACGATCGTATAAAGCTTATTTTCTCCCACATTAATAAGTCATACATATTTAGAGAGCAATTTTTATTGCTTGCACCGATCACAACTTACTTGAAGGATCTTATGTTGGGGAACGTAGTAATTTCAAAAAAATTCCTACGCACACGCAAGATCATGGTGATGCATAGCAACGAGAGGGGAGAGTGTTGTCCACGTACCCTCGTAGACCGACAGCGGAAGCGTTATCACAACGCGGTTGATGTAGTCGTACGTCTTCACAATCCGACCGATCAAGTACCGAATGCACGGCACCTCCGAGTTCAGCACACGTTCAGCTCGATGACGTCCCTCGAACTCCGATCCAGCCGAGTGTTGAGGGAGAGTTACGTCAGCACGACGGCGTGGTGACGATGATGATGTTCCACCGACGCAGGGCTTCGCCTAAGCTCCGCAACGGTATTATCGAGGTGTAATATGGTGGAGGGGGGCACCGCACACGGCTAAAATATCGTATATCAAGTGTGTCCATGGGGTGCCCCCCTGCCCCCGTATATAAAGGAGCAAGGGGGAGGCCGCCGGCCTAGGGAGGAGAGGCGTGCCAGGAGGGGGAGTCCTACTCCCACCGGGAGTAGGACTCCTCCTTTCCTTGTTGGAATAGGAGAAGGGAAGGGGGAGGAGAAAGAAGGAAGGGGGCGCCCCCCCTCCCTAGTCCAATTCGGACTAGCCCATGGGGAGGGGTGCGGCCACCCTTTGGGGTCTTTCTCTCCTTTCCCGTATGGCCCATTAAGGCCCAATACGAATTCCCGTAACTCTCCGGTACTCCGAAAAATACCCGAATCACTCGGAACCTTTCCGAAGTGCGAATATAGTCGTCCAATATATCGATCTTTACGTCTCGGCCATTTCAAGACTCCTCGTCATGTCCCCGATCTCATCCGGGACTCCGAACTCCTTCGGTACATCAACATACATAAACTCATAATAAAACTGTCATCGTAACGTTAAGCGTGCGGACCCTACGGGTTCGAGAACTATGTAGACATGACCGAGACACCTCTCCGGTCAATAACCAATATCGGAACCTGGATGCTCATATTGGTTCCCACATATTCTACGAAGATCTTTATCGGTCAGACCGCATAACAACATACGTTGTTCCCTTTGTCATCGGTATGTTACTTGCCCGAGATTCGATCGTCGGTATCTCGATACCTAGTTCAATATCGTTACCGGCAAGTCTCTTTACTCGTTCCGTAATACATCATCCCGCAACTAACTCATTAGTCACAATGCTTGCAAGGCTTATAGTGATGTGCATTACCGAGTGGGCCCAGAGATACCTCTCCGACAATCGGAGTGACAAATCCTAATCTCAAAATACGCCAACCCAACAAGTACCTTTGGAGACACCTGTAGAGCACCTTTATAATCACCCATTTACGTTGTGATGTTTGGTAGCACACAAAGTGTTCCTCCGGTAAACGGGAGTTGCATAATCTCATAGTCATAGGAACATGTATAAGTCATGAAGAAAGCAATAGCAACATACTAAACGATCGGGTGCTAAGCTAACGGAATTGGTCAAGTCAATCACGTCATTCTCCTAATGAGGTGATCTCGTTAATCAAATGACAACTCATGTCTATGGCTAGGAAACATAACCATCTTTGATTAACGAGTTAGTCAAGTAGAGGCATACTAGTGACACTCTGTTTGTCTATGTATTCACACATGTATAATGTTTCCGGTTAATTCAATTCTAGCATGAATAATAAACATTTATCATGATATAAGGAAATAAATAATACTTTATTATTGCCTCTAGGGCATATTTCCTTCATCTTACTCAATCCATAGGTAGGTATGGTGGACTCTCATGGTAAAACTGGGTTTAAGGATATTTGGAAGCACAAGTAGTATCTCTACTTGGTGCAAGGAATTTTGGCTAGCATGAGGGGGAAAGGCAAACTCAACATGTTGGACGATCCATGACAATATACTTAACTAAGATGTGAGAAAACATAACCCATTATGTTGTCTACCTTGTCCAACATCAACTCTTTAGCATGTCATACTTTAATGAGTGCTCACAATTATAAAAGATGTCCAAGATAGTATATTTATATGTGAAAACCTCTCTTTCTTTATTACTTCCTATTAATTTCAACGATGACCAAAACTATGTTTGTCAACTCTCAACAACTTTTATGCCTAATACTCTTTATATGTGAAGTCATTACTATCCATAAGATCAGTATGAACTCTTTATTTTCTTTTTTTTATTCTTTCTATTTTCTCAAGATCATAGCAAGATAGCAAATCCCTTGACTCAACACTAATCTTTATTATATAGCTCACGGACTCGATTACATAAAGAGATCACAAAGCAAAACTCAAAACTACTTCATACCAAAACTTTATTCTACTAGAAAAAGATATTACTAAAAGGATCGAACTAAGTAAAACGGTAAAGATAGGACACGATGGTGATACGATACCAGGGCAACTCCCCCAAGCTTGGCAGTTGCCAAGGGGAGTGCCCATACCCATGTGATTATATCTCTTTTGCTGGCGAAGGAGATGGAGTTGTTGATGATGTAGGCTTGCCGTCCCTCTTCCAAGGCATAGGCTCCCCATCATAGAAGGATGATCGAGTCTCCGGGATCCTTAAATCTGCAGCCAAACTCATCCTCTTGAATCTATATTCATACTCACAGTTTTGGTTTTGCAGGTCATAGATCTGGGCTTGGAGGTGCTCGATCTTCTCGGGAAGCTTAAAGATGGCCTCCCGATGTCCTTGGTGTCCAACTTGTGGTTGTTGGTGAACTCCGTGATCATATGTGATTGAAGTCAAGTCCACGCTCCACCATCTCTTGTCACTTGAAAACTTGTTGCTCCATTGCCTCGAGCCTTGTCTCCACACTTCTGGTCCTCTTTGGTCCCTCAACATTGCGGATGTGCAGCACCCCCTCATGCATCTCAATGGTTTGAGGGTGTTGCAGCACCTCCGCGAGGTAGGGGTTGATGACCTTCTCGAAGAACTTGTCCTTGGGAACGCTTGGAGACGTCATGGTGCTCTAGATCTGTCAGAAAAACAACTCGAAAGGAAAACGGAAGAATTTTGCGTGATACGGTGGTCAAAACCTTCGGGAGATTATATAATGAATTTTTACCGACCAAAAGAAGTATTGTGCAAGAAAACGGAGTCCGGAGAGCACACGAGGTGCCCACGAGACAGGGGGGCGCGCCCAGTAAGGGTGGGCGCGCCCTCCACCCTCGTGGAGGCCTCGTGCACTTCCCGGACTACTTCTTTCTATCCTAAATTCTTAAATATTCCAAAACGGAGAAAAATTGCTATGGAAACTGTTTTGGAGTAGGTTTACTTACCGTACCACATACCTATTCCTTTTCGGAGTCTGAAACATTCTGGAAAGTGTCCCTTATATATTCCTCCGGGGTTACTGTTTCAATAATATTAGTTTCAACATTTATAGGATTACCTGAGATATAGTGTTTGATTCTTTTACCGTTCACCACCTTCGGATTCGTGCCTTCGAAGTTATTGATTTTTATGGCACCGGAACGATAGACCTCCTCGATAACGTAAGGACCTTCCCATTTAGAGAGAAGTTTTCCTGCAAAAAATCTTAAACGAGAGTTGAATAGCAACACATAATCACCTACGTTAAACTTACGCTTTTGTATTCTTTTGTCATGCCATGTTTTAACTTTTTCTTTAAACAGTTTGGCATTCTCATAAGCCTGGGTTATCCATTCATCAAGTGAGCTAATGTCAAATAACCTCTTCTCTCCGGCAAGTTTGAAATCATAGTTGAGCTCTTTAATAGCCCAATATGCCTTATGTTCAAGTTCGAGAGGTAAGTGACATGCTTTTCCATAAACCATCTTATATGGAGACATACCCATAGGATTTTTATATGCAGTTCTATAGGCCCACAATGCATCATCAAGTTTCTTGGACCAATTCTTCCTAGATCTATTAACAGTCTTTTGCAAAATTAATTTGAGCTCTCTGTTGCTCAATTCTACTTGACCACTAGACTGTGGGTGATAAGGAGATGCAATTCTATGATTAACATCATACTTAGCAAGCATTTTACGAAAGGCACCATGAATAAAATGTGAACCACCATCAGTCATTAAGTATCTAGGGACTCCAAACCTCGGAAAAATAACTTCTTTAAGCATCTTAATAGAGGTGTTATGATCAGCACTACTAGTTGGAATAGCTTCTACCCACTTAGTAATGTAATCAACAACAACTAAAATATGTGTGTATCCATTAGAGGCAGGAAAAGGTCCCATATAATCAAAGCCCCAAACATCAAATGGTTCAATAACAAGAGAATAATTCATAGGCATTTCTTGACGTCTACTAATATTACCAATTCTTTGACATTCATCACAAGACAAGACAAACTTACGAGCATCTTTGAAGAGAGTAGGCCAATAAAAACCGGATTGCAATACCTTATGTGCAGTTCTATCTCCAGCGTGGTGTCCTCCATATGGTTCGGAGTGACACTTGCGTAGGATCTGTTCCTGTTCATGCTCAGGTACACAACGTCTAATAACACCATCTACTCCTTCTTTATAAAGGCATGGGTCATCCCAGAAGTAATGTCTTAAATCATAAAAGAACTTTTTCTTCTGCTGGTATGTGAAACTAGGTGGTATAAATTTAGCAACAATGTAATTAGCATAATCAGCATACCATGGAGCAATACGAGAAGCATTAATGACCGCTAATTGTTCATCAGGAAAGCTATCATCAATAGGTAGTGAGTCATCAAGAACATTATCTAACCTAGACAAGTTGTCTGCAACGGGGTTCTCAGCTCCCTTTCTATCAATAATATGCAAATCAAATTCTTGGAGCAGGAGAACCCATCTAATAAGTCTAGGTTTAGCATCTTTCTTTTCCATAAGATATTTAATAGGAGCATGATTAGTGTGAATAATTACTTTAGAATCAACAATATAAGGTCCGAACTTATCACAAGCAAATATAACTGCTAAGAATTCTTTTTCAGCAGTAGCGTAATTTGTCTGTGCAGTGTCTAGAGTCTTACTAGCATATTGAATAACATTTAGTTTCTTATCAACTCTTTGCCGTAGAACAGCACCTACAGCATAATCACTAGCATCACACATAATTTCAAAGGGTAAATTCCAATCAGGTGGCTGAACAATAGGTGCAGTGATCAAAGCTTTCTTAAGTATTTCAAATGCTTCTACACAATCATCATCGAAGACAAAAGGAATATCTTTTTGTAATAGATTAGTCAGAGGCCTAGAGATTTTAGAAAAGTTCTTAATGAACCTCCTGTAAAAACCGGCATGACCAAGGAAACTTCTTATACCTTTAATGTCATTGGGACACAACATCTTTTCAATAGCATGAACTTTAGCTTTATCAACTTCAATACCTCTTTCAGAAATTTTATGCCCCAAGACAATGCCTTCGTTAACCATAAAGTGGCACTTCTCCCAACAATTCAAGACGAGACTAGTGTCTTCACATCTCTGCAAAACTCGATCAAGGTTTCTCAAGCAATCATCAAAAGAGGATCCATAAACGGAAAAATCATCCATGAATACCTCACAAATCTTTTCACAAAAGTCAGAGAATATAGCCATCATGCATCTTTGAAAGGTAGCAGGTGCATTTCATAAACCAAAAGGCATACATCTATAAGAAAAAGTACCAAAAGGGCAGGTAAAAGTAGTTTTTGATTGATCGTCCGCTGACACAGGTATTTGAGAGAAACCAGAATAACCATCTAGAAAGCAGAAATGTGTGTGTTTGGATAGTCTTTCTAGCATTTGATCAATAAAGGTAAAGGGTAATGATCTTTCTTAGTAGCTTTATTTAATTTATGGAAATCAATTACCATCCTATAACCTGTAATAATTCTTTGCGGAATCAATTCATCTTTATCATTAGGAACAACAGTAATACCTCCCTTCTTAGGGACGCAATGGACATGACTTACCCAATCACTATCAGCAACGGGATAAATTATACCTGCCTCAAGGAGCTTTAGTATCTCCTTTCTTACCACTTCTTTCATTTTAGGATTTATCCGTCGTTGATGATCTCTAACTGGTTTGGCACCTTCGTCCAATTTAATTTTGTGTTGGCATAGAGTGGGGCTAATACCCTTAAGATCATCCAGAGTATATCCAATAGCAGCTCGGTGCTTCTTTAGAGTTTTCAATAATCTTTCCTCTTCCTCCTCTGAAAGGTTAGCACTAATAATAACAGGATATATCTTATTTTCATCAAGATAAGCATATTTAAGATTATCAGGTAAAGGTTTGAGCTCAAACACGGGATCACCCTTGGGTGGAGGGGGATCCCCTAGAATTTCAACAGGTAAGTTGTGTTTCAGAATAGGACCCTGTTTAAGGAATACTTCATCTATTTCCCTTCTTTACTTCATAAACATTTCTTTTTCGTGGTCTAGCAAATATTGTTTTATTGGATCAGTAGGAGGCACGCCAATAGAAGCAAGACCAATAATTTCTTCCTTACTAGGCAATTCTTTATCATGAGGTTGTCTACGAAATTTAGCAAAATTAAACTCATGTGTCGTATCCCCTAAGCCTATTGTAACGATATCTTTTTCACAATCAATCTTAGCATTAACAGTATTCAAGAAGGGTCTAGCAAATATAATGGGACAAAAGCTATCTTGTGGGGAACCAAGAACAAGAAAATCAGCAGGGTATTTAACCTTCCCACACAAGACTTCAATATCTCTAACAATCCCAAATGGTGAAATGGTATTTCTATTGGCAAGCTTAATTGTAACATCAATATCTTCTAACTCAGCGGGTGCAATATCATGCATAATTTCTTCATATAAGGAAAAAGGTATTGCACTAGCACTAGCACCCATATCACATAAGCCATGATAACAATGATCTCCTATTTTAACAGAAATAACAGGCATGCCTACAACAGGTCTATGTATCTTAGCATCGGGTTTAGCGATATTAGCAGCTTCCCCACAGTAGTAAATAACATGCCCATCTATATTATTGTTCAAGAGATCTTTAACCACAGCAATACTAGGTTCAACTTTAATTTGGTCAGGGGGTGTATAAGTTCTAGTATTACTCTTACGAACAACAGTTGAAGCTTTAGCATGATCCTTTATCCTAACAGGGGAAGGTGGTTTCTCAACATAAGTAGTAGGAACAATAGGATCGTTATAAGTGATAGTATTTTCTTCAACTGTAATAGGTGCAACTACTTTTACTTCAGTGGGAGGATTATATTTAAACCACTTCTCCTTAGGGAGATCAATGTGAGTAGCAAAAGATTCACAGAAAGAAGCTACTATCTCAGAGTCAAGTCCATATTTAGCGCTAAATCCACGAAAAGCATCGGTATCCATAAAAGATTTAACACAATCAAACTTAGGTGTCATACCTGACTCCTTACCATCGTCGGAGCCCCAATATTCAGAGTTGCGTTTAATTCTTTCCAATAAATCCCACTTGAATTCAATAGTCTTCAACATATAAGAACCAGCACAGGAAGTATCGAGCATGGTGCGATCATTTAGAGAAAGCTGAGCATAAAATTTTTGAATAATCATTTATCATGAGAGCTCATGATTGGGGCATGAATATAACATTGACTTAAGCCTCCCCCAAGCTTGAGTGATGCTTTCTCCTTTGCGAGGCCAAAAATTATATATGTAATTACGATCACGATGAACAAGATGCATAGGATAGAACTTCTGGTGAAATTCCAACTTCAATCGTTTATAGTTCCAAGATCCCGTATCATCACATAGCCTATACCATGTCAATGCGTCTCCCTTCAAAGATAAAGGGAAGACCTTCCTCTTAACAACATCATCGGCAATACCTGCAAGCTTAAATAATCCACAAACTTCATCCACATAGATAAGGTGTAAATCAGGATGCAATGTTCCATCTCCTGCAAAGGTATTAGCTAGCAGTTTCTCTATCATACCCGAAGGAATCTCAAAGTAAACATTTTCAATAGGTTCAGTAGGTTGAGGAGCAACTCTTTGCTCTACTGGTCGGGGCGAAGATGCCCCGAACAAGCCCCTCAAAGGATTAGTTTCCATAGTAACAAGTGACAGAAAATTTCAGCACACGAT
>NW_025227946.1:0-8734 GCF_018294505.1 Triticum aestivum
TGATCCCGTTATCAACGACATCCAATGTCCATGGTCAGGAAACCGTAACCATCTATTGATCAACGAGCTAGTCAACTAGAGGCTTACTAGGGACATGGTGTTGTCTATGTATCCACACATGTATCTGAGTTTCCTATCAATACAATTCTAGCATGGATAATAAACGATTATCATGAACAAGGAAATATAATAATAACCTATTTATTATTGCCTCTAGGGCATATTTCCAACATTAGGTACGTGTTCATGGGCTTGCGTCAAGAGGAAGATATCACTCAACCCATGGAGAGGATGACATCAAGTGGTGATCGTCACCAACATTGCCGTGTGCAAGTTCAAGTGGAGCATCATGAAGAGATCAAATGCTTGAAGCTTGCCATCCATTGTGGTGACAATGGAGTTGTGAAGATGTGCGGAAGAGTGGCTCACCCATAGTGGAGTATGGGGGAGCAATCAACTAGTCTTCATCGAGCCAACGCAACCAAGAAAGGTGGTCCAACTTGAGGGAGTCAAGATCGTCATCATCTAGCTCAAGTGGACCATGTGCAAGGCAAAGGTTTGCCCTTGATAGGTTTTCTATTTTACCGGTCTCGTGATGGTAGTTGGGAGACCGGGTTATAGGATCGATTGCCGTACTATCAAGGGGGCTCTCGATGAGTAGCTTGATCGTATCATTCGTAGAGAGCTCAAACCATTGCATCCTTGCATCATCTTTATTGGTTCTTGTTTGGTTCTTCTCTTTGTGAGTTTTGGAGCTTATGGTCATCTTGATGACAAGCTCGAGTTCATCGAAAACGGAGTTCACTCACATCTTCTATGATGTTTTCGATGTTGGAGGTTATGCCGGTTCTTCTCGGTTGGAGGTTTCACTCCTCTATTCGCTGTTTTGATGCTACTCGTCTTCCTCTATCCAACAAGCTTGAGTTTGCTCAATTCGGAGCTCATATAAAGAAGTTTTGGCAGTTCTGTTTTTCTCCCTGCGGTAGTACCGCGGTGGCAGCGGTAGTACCGCTTGTAGCGTCAAGCGGTAGTACCGCGGCGGCAGCGGTAGTACCGCTTGTAGCGTCAAGCGGTAGTACCGCTCCAGTACCGCCTCGAGTTTGGGTCTGCTCTTTTCGTGTCGGGTTCAGCGGTAGTCGCATGACAGTAAGGCACGGTAGTTCCGCCTATAAGCGGTAGTACCGCTCCGGCCGAGCGGTAGTACCGCTATGGTGAGCGGTAGTACCGCTTATAAGCGGTACTACCACCCCAAGGTTCATGTTTTTTTGATCCGTTTCCCTGCTTCTTCCGCCCGAGCGGTAGTACCGCTCGTGGAGTGGTAGTACCGCTCGTGTGCGGGATGAGCACATAACGGTTGGATTTTCCCCTCCTATAAAAGGGGGTCTTCTTCCCCAATGAACCTTATCCTTTGAGCTCGTGTTCTCCCCCCATTGTTGACCTTCTTCGAGCTTGCTAACTCTCAATCCCTCCATGGATTCTTGCTAGTTTTTGAGGGAAAAGAGAGAGGAGATCTAGATCCACATTTCCACCAATCACTTTCTCCTCTATGTGAGGGGAACCCATTGGATCTAGATCTTGGAGTTCTTGGTGTTCTCCTTCTTGTTCTTCCTCTCTTTTGCCTCCCTAGCATTAGTTGCTTCGGTGGGATTTGAGAGAGAAGGACTTGGGCACTCCGTGTGCCCTTGTCATTGCATTTGTGCATCGGTTTGAGTTCTCCACGGTGATACGTGGAAGTTACAAGTTGAGAAGCTTATTACTCTTGGGTGCTTGGTACCCTTGAGTTTGTTCCTCTTGGGTGCTTGGGCGCCCTAGACGGTTGGTGGTGTTCGGAGCTCAATCATTGTGGTGTAAAGCTCCGGGCAAGCGTCGGGGTCTCCAATTAGGTCGTGGAGATCGCCCCGAGCAATTTGACGGGTTTCGGTGACCGCCCCCAAGGGTTGCCAAAGTGTACGGGTTCGGTGACCGCCCCCAAGGGTTGCCATTTGTACGGGTTCGGTGACCGCCCTCAAGGGTCCCTTAGTGGAATCAGAGCATCTTGCATTGTGCGAGGGCGTGAGGAGATTACGGTGGCCCTAGTGGCTTCTTGGGGAGCATTGTGCCTCCACACCGCTCCAAACGGAGATTAGCATCCGCTAGGGTGTGAACTTCGGGATACGTCGTCGTCTCTGCGTGCCTCGGTTATCTCTTACCCGAGCCCTTTACTTATGCACTTTACTTTGTGATAGCCATATTGTTTCTTGTCATATATCTTTCTATCACTTAGTTGTTTACCTTGCTTAGCATAAGTTGTTGGTGCACATAGGTGAGCCTAGTTGTTTTAGGTTTTGTGCTTGTCAAATTAACCGTTAGGTTTATTCCGCATTTGTTCAAGCCTCAACCGTAATTATTTAAAGCGCCTATTCACCCCCCCTCTACGCGACATCCTTGATCTTTCACCTATATTCAAAAATAATTTAATAATTCGTAAAAAAGTCAAAATAATCCTGGATATATTTTCGAATCAAATATGACTATGTATTGTACTCATATAAAAAGTTTGGCCAAGGAATAATTCTCATTGACTTCCGGGCAAAAAAAAACAAATTTATGACGACAATATAACATGAATAGTACTTGTATGTAGCATTTTTTGGGAAATGTTTGACCCCGGATACAATAAAATTCATTACCTATTTAATCTTTTTATACGAGTGCAATACTTGGTCATGTTTGATTCCATAAAAAGTTCCGGGTTTTTTTTTTGACTTTTTTTGAATTACTAAATTATTTTTGAATATAGGGGGGCATAGCACCTGAGAGCTCCTATGCGTTTTCGGATTGACATCTTACTATATATTGTCACGAAAACAACAAGTGCAGACTTGGAAACAAGGGGGAATAGAACTCGGAAGTTAACCGTGCTCAGGCTGGAGTAGTGAGAGGATGGGTGACCGGCCGGGGAGTTAGACGATTTGGAATGATGAGGGGTGATTAGAGATTAGAGATTAAATTGAGGAGTGATGAGGGGTGATTAGAGATTAAATACAAATAATTCAAAAATTTAAAAATTGAGAAAAACATTCAAAAAAATTCCCAAATAATTCAAAAAAATTCCTTTAGTCCCGGTTGGTAACACCAACCGGGACTAAAGGTCGAGCTCCAGCCAGCGGACACGTGGACGGCCTTTAGTCCCGGTTCTGGGGTGCCTTTAGTCCCGACCCTTTAGTCCCGGTTCTGGAACCAGGACTAAAGGCCCTCTGAAACCGGCACTAAAGACCCGTTTTCTACTAGTGCATGGATCCTGCAACTAGCGATGGCATAGTCTAGCCAGGACCTTGGGTTAGAAAAACATTGAGGCCCAATGAATATAGTCACCTTTATCTGAACTGCGGCTGTGAATTTGATAGAATCGGTTGAAGAATCTCTTCCTGAAAGCATGATCCATAATAACGTCATGTCCTGCGTTTTTCCTCTAACAGTTCCAGGAAGAGATTCTTCAAGATTTTGCCTCACATTCTGCTACTTCATGTTTCATTTGACATAACATTTTAAAGTTCTAGCTGAACTGCAGATACCCTGTCTTGATCATCTCAGTTCGACATGCCGCCGTAGATAAAGAACGGGTAGATAGGAACATAACGACATAAACAATTTAATTATCACTCAGAAAAAGTTAAAACTACCTCTACTGTACACACTTCGATCCATTTTACACACACTAATTGCACGGAGCTGGGCCCCGGCCAGGGCAATTAATTCCACGGCCCAAGGCATGGAAAAAATTCATTAGTAAAGAAACATAAGTCTTTTTAGAGATTCCAATAAGGAACTATATACGAAGCAAAATGAGTGAATCTAGACTTTAAAATATGTTTATATACATCCGTATGTAGTTCAGAGTGAAATCACTAAAAAAAAGTTTATATTTAGGAACAGAGGGAGTATATAGAATTTTGATACAGCCCGGGGTTCAGTCAGCAACCCCGCAGGCCCAACAGGCCTTGGGCAACAGTTCAGTATTGCTGATTTCTAGTTTCTCCCCCAACCCGACCACATGCCCAGCCACCAGCCAGCGCAGGTACACGCTGGCACACACCGCATGAGCCGCCGCTGCTCGCTTGTTCCCACCTCATATACCGGTGCCGCTGCCTGCTGCTCCCGCTGCAGCGCCGCTCCGCGCCAGCTCGCCTACTCCCTCCTCGACCCACCCTGTGGCCCGCGCCGGCGCTACTCCGACGGCCCCAGGTCACTGAGCGCTTTTCAACAAGACACACTGTATGCACTTCAAATCGTACAAACTGAGGACTTCTTCCTGGCATGGAACCTAGATTTGCAGCAGAACATTTTCCTGGTCTCTCAATGTGCATGCCCGCACGTCTACAGCAAGCATTGTCCATATTGTCTTTCAGTACCATCTAAAATCTCAACTCGTCATCAAAAAGAAAACACATTAAAAGTTCAGTGGTAGTGTACACTCATAACTTGATGACCGAGGGAAGGAACCCATCAGAACAAGTGCATATGGTTTAATTTAGAGGTATATAATGAGAAAGAGTGAGCATTGTTCAAAATATTTGTTACATTAGCAGCTTGATAGGTGTGATGCCGCCGAATGGTGTGTATTTCATGAGGAGTAGCAATAAATGTTTCTCACACTGGCCAGCTGCGCTTCGTTGTTCGCATGATATATGCTGTGGTAAATATTTATTCTTAGTTCAAACTAAAATCTCAGCTCATTTTCACTGCTGGTACATACAACTCAGGGTGGACGTACCGAGCGGGCTTTTCGGCCCGCTCGTGGCCCGCTCGGTCCTGGCCCGGTAAATAATTTGGACGATCCGGTCTGCCAAATCAGGCCCGAGAAAATGTCGGTCCGGTCCGGTCTTTAACCGAGCCGACCGAGCGGACCGAGAACGCAGTCATCGTCGCGGCCGCCGGCAGCCCCTGGGTGAACCACCGTGTCCCCGAGCTTGCCCTCTCCTTCCTTGTTCTACTCCTGGTGCCCCATAGCCACTTTCCGCCGCTCGCCGTCGATGCCGTGCGTGCACTGCCGCCGTTCGTGAGTTCTCGATCATGGCAACAGTTTCAGCAGAGCACGCACGCACGCATGAAACGCTCGGCCGTGATTTTCGGATCGTGGGAGAAACGCTGGGCCGTGATTTTCTCGTCCAACAAATGAGGCAAGTGTTGTTTTGGAAGGTGCTAGATTTTATACCGTCAGGGGTCAGCTTCCTATAATCACGTCACGCGCGATCCCATGGTGCCGTTTCCTTTTGTTCAGTCAAAACAGAAACTGAAAGTACTAGAGAAACAGGGCTTGATCCAAAAATCACGTTACCCTTTGACGATTAACTCCACGTCCGATTTGATCCGCTAATCACGCAAGGCCCGCACACGAGAAATCATGGGCTCATGCACACAATAGATTACTTGCATGCAACAGAAAAACTGCTAATCAACAAACATGTGCACGTTCATGGCAAAGAACCGCGGCGCCCACGCACTTCCCACGGCACGTCGCGCCCACCTCGACACCAGCGCTCGTGCATGTCACCCACCTTGCCACAGCAGCCGCGCACGTCGTACACCTCGCCGCTGCACCCGTGCAAGTCGCCGCCGGTGGTCGTTGGCCGGTCCGCTCGGTCCGGCCCGGGCTTCGTCGTCGCCGGTCCGGTCCCTGGAATCAGGACCGTCATGCTGCTCGGTCCGGTCCGGAGCCAATTTTCTGTTAGTCTGCTGCTTCGGCACACCATCGGAGCCCTTCGACTGTTTGAAATGTTCTCCTTTTTCAGTTGTACGGTGGCTTGTCTGCGGTCAGCCGAATGAACTAAACATGCTTCGCTTATTGGAATCAAATTATGAATTCACGAACATTGAGTGCATTTGTCCATACATATGTGATGAGCTTCAATGAATGAATCTGTTGCTACTCTGAGTTATATAGTTACATTATGGGTGCTTTAGACTAAGGTTGCACCTTGTGTAAAATGGTGAAAATAATTGTTTCTCGATTAATATTCTGGGACAACGAAGCGGACCACGGTAGGTTTTTGTTTTCGTATTGACATATATGACGTGCGCGTAGATTGCATTTCGCAGGTTGATAGTGAGGAAGCTGCCGACCTGATTGATTTGACGACAACGCCAGAAGCCGGGGGATCAAAGCATCGATGGCGAGGACGGTTTTGGGTCCTTGCAGATTCTGACGACGAGGAGGAGCAACAGGAGGATCTAGGGGGAATGGAGGAAGAGAAGGGGGCCGCCATCGAAGAGACGATCTCGGTTCAAACGGCGTGCCCGACGACGTCGTCACGGACGGGAGAATCACATGACCCTGATCTTCACCGAAAGAGGGAGCTTCATAAGAAATCACATATGCACATGAAACCTTGGATAGGACGGATCCCGAAGGTAAACCGTGCTGCTATCACTCTTTCAGACTTCATTCCGGAATCATGGACTCTCGTTACAAAGAAGAAGAAGGGGAAGAAGGGTCGGTCGGCGAGGCCGCCGCCGCTGCAACCACCGCCGGTGGCCAGGGCGGCCAACGAAATTCAAGCGGCCTGACGGGCGCGCTTGAATTCTCTGTTGGGCCAGGAGGAGAATTTTGTTGACAATCTGGTTGTGGGCTCTAGTGACTTTGGGTTTGAGGCCCAGGTGAAGTCCCAGGCCCCGCTAGCGATCGCGTCCGACTCGCGTTGGTTGCATGAGGCATCGATAACCGAGTCGCCGCCTGATCGGTCTTCTCGCGCTAGGGTTTTTCGCACACCTGGGTTCCCGTCGCTCGGTCCTCGTCGGGCTGCAAGAGTTTACCGCGGCTCCGGCGCTACCAGCGGTATGGCGGGGCGAGGAGCTCCTCCGGCCAAAACGGGAACGCCTCCCCCTGCGCGGCCGCCGGCGAGGGCTGCTACCGCCCAGCGGCCTAGGACGCCGCTCGGGCTGGTGCTGGTGCGCTGCATGAGCCACCTCCTGCGCGGCCGCCGGCGAGGGCTGCTGCTGGCCACGAAGCCGCTCGGGCATGTACTCGACAGGACCCACCTCCGCCTAGGCAGCAGGCTGCTGGAGGCCAAGACGCCCAAGTCACCGGGCAGGGCGGCGCCGAAGTCGGCGGGCGGGGCGGCGGCCCTGGCCGGGAGCCCGGGATGGCTATGGCGGCGGTGGTCGGGACTACGGTGGTGAAGGCTTCAGATACAACTGCTATGGACAGTGGGGTGATGATGGATACGATGCGTACGAAGAGGGTCAACACCGAGGATCTGCGTCGGGCGATGGACGTGGCTCTGGATGGTACAATGGTGGCGGACCGGGAGGCGGTTTTCAAGGACCTCCCGACAACTTCGTCGAGGGGGTGGCCGGCCCAACAAACCGGTATAACCGGGGAGCTCACCGTGCTTTTCGAGGTGGGAGAGGAGGGGGTCGGCGTTCGCCTCCACCGCGGCCACCTCCGCCGCCTGTGGCAACGGCCGCAGTGGCACAAGCCGAGCCTTCTGCTACGGTGCAGACGACCTTACCTGCCCTTCCCGAGGTGGCTGTAGACACAGTCCGGGCCTTGGCAGCTGTCAGCATTCCGGTGACCAGCACCGGGGTTTTTCATGCCGGCGACGGGGTTTTTGAAAAGGTTCCGGACAAGCGTGATGGTAAAGAGTTATCAAAGTGGGCTATTAAGAAAAAGAAGTTACCGTGTTATAGATGTGGCGAGCCAGGGAATTTTGTGGCAGAGAGTAACACAATTATGTGATTATTGTTGTAGATCGCAGCATGTGACCGGTGACTGTCCGCTTCTTTCTGGCCCCAAGCCGGTGGTCAACATCTATGGAGTTTGCTGTAAAGAGTTAATTTTTTTGAGTCACCTGATGTGGCACCTATGACGCATGTGCAAGAGAGCTCCTTTCCCGCTGTTGTCAAGGTTACCAATGTGATTTTGACAGAGGCACAAATTGTGCGACAGTTGCAGGACCTGGTACTAGGCAATCATCAGTGGGACCTTGTCAAGTTGGAGACCCAGACTTACAAGGTTGATTTTCCTACTAAAGAGGACCAGTTGCATATCCTTAAGTTTGGCATGTGCAGAGTACAGAGTACAAATTTTATCATGGCCTTTGATGAGTGGAAGGAGAAGGAGCCCGAGGGTACACCTTTAGAGAAGGTTTGAGTACGTTTCTATGGTGCACCACGCAGATATATTAATCACCTCTTGGTAGCTTGGAGTTTGGGTTCTCTCATTTGTAAGTCGGAACAAGTTGACATGCCCTTTACTCGTGCACACGGAGCAGCGAGGTTACTTGTTAGTGTGGTTAGTTTGGGGTTCGTACCGGATGTGGTCAAGTGGACACATGCCGGGGTCACATATGTGCTAGTGCTTGAGATTGAGGATACACCGATACCTCAGGAGGGAGATGAACTTCAGGACATGGATACGACCGAGGCGATGGTGCCCCAGGGAATCAGGACAAGGGACCTGATAGCACACCACGGGAGCCGGCTAAGGGGCCGGAGTCGCAGGGTAAGGAGGATACATCTGCCAAGGAGGCGACATCTTCCACGACACCGATTAACACACTTCGGTTTGGCTCTTTTGGGTCGCGGTCTGCGCCTAGTTGGTTGTGGAGTAGCCGAGTTGAGGCGGATGATCCTCAGGAGATCTAGTTACCGCCAGTGATGTCCCCAGCTGTTGGTTCGTCTAAGGCTCTTTTGTCTCCTCCGGGCCGCGTGACTTGCCGGGCAGCGATCGACCGATGGCGTGTGTGTGTGTGTG
>NW_025227947.1:0-8371 GCF_018294505.1 Triticum aestivum
GGGGGGGGGAGGGGCTGGCGGCTCCGGCGGGCTCCAGTCGCGGCGGCGGCGGGGGAACCCTAGGAGCGGGAGCGGTGGAGCTTCGGTTGCGGGCTCTCCACGATCAGCTGTGCCAGTTTGGCATCGTAGGGTGACAAGATCTTGGTTAGGCTAGGGCATGAGCGGGGGAGGGGGCAGCACCACACCATCGAAGAGGTGGTGCGGCAGCTCCGGAAGAACCATCCTAGCCTACTATGCGAGCTCACCGACCTCGAGGGGCACATCTGTCTCTACTTTGCAGCCGTTAACCGTGCAAGGTTGTTCCTTGTACACCACCTCAGTGCCCAGTCTGATCCCAACGCTGAGTTGCCTCTCTAGTGATTTACTGATTTATTGGTCAACAACAGTTCACGATTCAAGGATGGTTTCATTTTTCATGTCGGTGACCCCCTTGTAAGGCGCCAATTGAATGAATTATACTGCAGCAACTCTGTTGCAAGTTTTTTTTGTTTCGAGCAAGGTATTATGCACTCATTGTCTATTGCTTGAAATAATTTGTTAGCAAATTTAGGAAGCAGCTAAAGCTCCGCCTTTGTGCTGTTTCTACTGCATTACTGATTAAGTGTGTTTTCCTTGATCAGGGTTGCCGGTGCAGGTACTAAAGTGCAGACAAAGGAAGAGGTCGCGATTAAGATTGTGAGTTTATAATCAGTGGCAGTATTGCTTTTAGTGCCAGTATTTTCCTCTTTGGTATGGGTGCAAGTATTTCTATTTGGTATTTAACTTGATAATTGCCGGTTTTCTGAAGACAAAAAGGCCAAAGACTAGTCTAACAATCTTTATATCTCACTCTTTGTGGGAAGTACAATAACGAAAGTATGTTCTTCAGGCTTATGTTTCCCAAATTGGCAGCTCTCAGTCAAACTTTACTGATCACTTCAATCTGCTGAAAACTATTTTCTGCCAAGGATTAATGGTAGCTTTTATATGCACTAAGTTGTGTAAGCTCTCCTGCATTACTTCATTTTAGTTCCCAAGAATTAAACGTCAAAGTGAGTACATAAAAGAGAGGATAGGAGAAGTCGATAAGCCAGAAGAACTGATAAGGCCTTATGCTTTTGCTCTGTCCAAGAAAATGTGAAGGCGAAGCATCCTCAGTTGCTGTATGAGTCAAAGTTGTACAGGGTACTGCAGGTGGGAAGTAATGCCCGTTCAGTTTCTTCCTTGGATCATAAATTTCAGATATTTTTTGTTGTTATGATGCTGGCGTACATTTTTTTCTATTGTGCAGCTGGGATTTCAAATGTCGAGTGGTTTGGTGTTGAGGGTGACTAGAATGTTCTTGTTACTTTCATGGGATCTAGCATGGTTGAATTGTGGCAGCTGGCTCGCTGGACAAGCGGACGCCACTCTCCTCCTTGTCTTCGACGACATGAAGAATATTGATGTTGAGATGGACGCATGCTTCAGGAGCAGCAGAGGTCCTATACAGTTTTTTGTTAAATCCATTTCCCTTTTCTTACTTGTGTTTGCACCTCTCTTAACCTAAAAAACATTTGGCACCTTTGAAAATCTGTTGGAAACATGCGAACGAATAATAATATGTCGGATTTCATTGTCTGCATACACATGACCATGTTGTTTATTTCAGGTATGTGAACCCTCACGGGCCACTACCGCTTGCACAAGCTATTCAAACTCACTGTCTGAATCAGTTCGGTTCCTTAAGTCTCAACTACAAGCTGAAAGACATCGATCAGCTGTGTTGCGACAAGAAGCGGAAGGACTGCGGAAGTCCCTGGAGCATTCAGATGCATACTTTTTGGTCCAACAGCAAGCATTGGAGGATTTTAGCGCCAAACAGGACAAAGCTAATAAGCTTGCTAAGCTTATTGCCAGCATGGTGGATACCCAGAATAACGTTTCTTGAGCTCTTCTGAAGTTGTTTCAGTTATGCTCTTGTTTTGCTGCCGCGTTTATTTGCACTGGTGGCCAATTTTAACGGCCAGTGTATGTAATATGCTGCTTTGTTTCCTATATTTGCACTGGTGGCGAACTTTGATGCCCAGTGCATGTAATATGTGTAATAGTGGTAATAGGCTACCGTTAATTGCTTGCTTACATATTTCCTTATTGTCTTGTTTAGTTGTTTGCTTGTAGTCACTGCAGTTTTTTTTCTTTGTTTTTCTAGTGGCCACAATAACCTATTTTTGGTAACTAGGCCACAATAATCATGGCAACACACGGACTGTTGTAACCATGGGCCTCCTACGGGCTGTATGATCCATGGGCCTTCTACGGGCCGTAGGATCCATTGGCCTTCTATACGGGCCGTAGGATCCATAGGCCTTCTCCGGGCCGTAGGATCCATGGGCCTTCTCCGGGCCGTACGATCCATGGGCCTTCTACGGACCATATGATCCATGGGCCTTTTACGGGTCGTAGGATCCATGCGCCTTCTACGCGGCGGATAATCATTTCGTCAATCATGGGCTGTACTATTCGTGGACCATAACAGGCCGTTAATAGGCCGTATTTGATAACTCTATGAAAACAGTCCAACATGTTTTTTTACATGAAAATGGCCCAACGTATTAACGGGCCACAAACGGGCCGACTGTAACGACAGGCTGAATTTGACCCACAAGCAGAAAATGACAGTAACAGGCCGTAAGTAACCGAATGCTGGAAATGAGCCCAAGAATAAATGGGCCCTGAGAAGGCCGAAAGATAACTTGGGCTGGAAACGGCCCAATGGAATAATGGGCCGTTAATGGGTATAAAGTGATACACTGTTCATTACGGGCCAGTTTCACCACGGGCCGTTAATGGGCCAAGAGTTACAAAGGGCCTCATATGGGCCGAAAGACATCATGGGCCATACATGGGCCGGAAGTTAAAACGGGCTGAAATCATATTGGACGGCCCAGATGAAGCTACTGGGCCTAATTCGGATAGGTCGTAACGGGCCCTGGGTTAGTGGGCTATAAATGGGCTATATGCGAATAGGCCGTTAACAGGCTTTCTGTGGGCCGGCCCGCCACCTTTTGACCATGTCAAACGGGCCGGCCTTTTCACAGGAATGGGCCTCTGTTGGGCCGTGCCACATGTCGACTTATCATAGGCGCCTTCGGTCCAATGAGTGGATGACATCTGTCCCAACGGTGAGTCGACACGTGTTTCCTCCAGTCAATGATGATTTTACACGTGGAAAATCCCAATTGGTTGGGGCTGTTAATGGGTTATCGGATCCAAAACTGGACCCGATAGCTTAACGGCGTTCTGTTATGGTGGATGCCACGTGTCGGTCACCCTTGACGAAAGCACTTCTGTGACACGCGATTTATCGTCATGGAAGTGGACACTTCCGTGATGATAATTTTGGTAATGTCACGGTACACTTCTACGACAGCACAGGTATGACTATCTTGATTCTGTCATAAAATCGTCATGGATGTACATGCAGGACAGAAAACGTGACCTACTGTGACAAACACGTATCATCATGGAAGTGTATTTTTTTGTAGTGACACCTCTTCTCCCGGCTATAATCTCTACTTAAACATGGTGCTCAATGCTACATATTATTATCCAATGATATGTGGCTATCCTATGATGTTTGTGTAGATCCATTTTGTCTTATGGGTTGATTGATGATCATGATTGGGTTGAGTTGTATGTTTTATTATTGGTGTTGTCCTATGGTGCTCTCCGTGTCGCGCAAGCATGAGGGATCCCCACTGTAGGGTGTTGTAATATGTTCATGATTCGCTTATGGTGGGTGGCGTGAGTGACAGAAGCACAGAGCCGAGTACGTGGGTTGTTGCATGTGGGAGTAAAGAAGACTTGATACTTAATGTTATGGTTGGGTTTTACCTTAATGATCTTTAGTACTTTCGGATGCTTGCTAGAGTTCCAATCTTAAGTGCATATGATCCAAGTAGAGAAAGTATGTTAGCTCATGCCTCTCCCTCACATAAAGTTGCAATAATGATTACTGGTCTAGTTATCGATTGCCAAGAGACAAATAACTTTCTTGCGACAAAAAGCACTCTACTAAAACCAACTTAATTTTTTCTTTATCTAAATATCCCCTATCTTTTATTTATGTGTTCTTTATTATCTTGCAAACCTAACCCTTTACACCTACAAAGTACTTCTAGTTTCATTCTTGTTCTAGGTAAAGCAAATGTAAAGTGTGCGTAGAGTTGTATCGGTGGTCGATAGAACTTGAGGGAATATTTGTTCTACCTTTAGCTCCTCATTGGGTTCGACACTCTTACTTATCGAGAAAGGCTATGATTGATCCCCTATACTTGTGGGTTATCAAGACCTTTGTCTAGCGCCGTTGCCGGGGAGCAATATCGTGAGGTGAATATTCTTGGGTGTGCTTGTTTGATTTATCACTAAATAGATTTTATTTTCTATTCTAAGTTGTTTTGTATCTTTAGTTATGGATAGGGAACACGAAATACCAAAAAAATTAGGTGTACTTGCTACTCGTGGAGATGGGGAACCTCCTAAAACCCTTGATGCTCGTTATGTGAAAAATATTAAACACTACTTTGATAATCCTGAGAAAACCCCATTCAACCTGATAATGGGAGACATGTTGGATCAACGTGAATACTTTAGGGATTATCGCTTGATTCTAAAAGGGAAACTCTTATGGGATCAAATTGAAATGTTGCAATGGTATGCTTGGAATTTATGTTTGAGATATGGTTATACTTGCTGCTCTAGGATGAAGGCTCCACACCTTCCCTTTTCATGTGAATTTAATGATAATGAAACCTTGGCTTATTATGCTAATGGTAGATATGATTACTATGATGTGGAACGAATAGAAGGATTTGTTGCTTTTAAGGGTGCTTATGAAATTCAATCTTTGTTTGAAAAGTATGAAGATTTTGATGATGTTATTTATAGACCTGAAAATTTTGCTATACTTAAATATTGCTATGAGAATTACTTAAAGTAGTGATTTGCTTTATTATACTAACGGATCTCACGAGGGTTTTGTTAAGTTTTGTGTGATTGAAGTTTTCAATTTTTGGGTGAGATCGCGATGGATGAAGGAATAAGGAGTGGCAAGAGCCAAAGCTTGGGGATGCTAGAGGCACACGAAGGTAATATTCAAGGACTCCCAAGCAACTAAGTTTGGGATGCCCCAGAAGGCATCCCCTCTTTCTTCTAATGACCATTGGTAATTTTACTTGGAGCTATATTTTTATTCGTCGCATGATATGCGTAAATTCTTGGAGCGTCGTGTGCTTTTTTTATTTTTATTTTAATAATGCACCATGCTAGTATGAGATAGTACTTGGTTGATTTATAGAATGATCTTTGCACTTCACTTATATCTTTTGAGTATGGCTTTATAGAATGCTTCGTGTGCTTCACTTATATCATTTGAAGTTTGGATGTCTGTATCTCTACACATAGAAAACCGCCATTTGTAGAATGCTCTTTTGCTTCACTTATATTTGTTAGAGCGTGGGCACATGTTTTGTAAAAAGAATTAAACTCTCTTGCTTCACTTATATCTATTTAGAGAGTCAACATGAATTGGTCATTCACTTGGTTAGTCATTAAATCCTACATAAAACTTGTAGATCGTTGAATATGATATGTTTGATTCCTTGCAACAGTTTTGCGATATACAGATGTTAATATGTGGGAGGTACTAGTGAATGATTGTGGTTTAGTAAGAATATTGGTGTTAAGGTTTGTGATTCCCTAAGAATGCATCTATAGTCTCTCGTTATGCTATGAAACTGGAGCATGATGTATTATTGATTGTCCTCCTCATGAGTGGCGGTCGGGGATGAGCAACGGTATTTTCTTACCAATCTATCCCCCTATGGGCATGTGTAGTAGTTCTTTGATTCAAGGCCTAATAAATGTTTGTAATAAGTATGTGAGTTATTTATGACTAATGTGAGTCCATGGATTATACGCACTCTCACCTTTCCGCAATTTGCTAACCTCTTCGGTACCATGCATTGCCCTTTCTCACCTCGAGAGTTGGTGCAAACTTCACGGGTGCATCCAAACCCCGTGATATAATATGCTCTATCACACATAAGCCTCATTATATCTTATCCTATGAAGGCCCAATTCCTGTTGACTCTCTAAATAGATATAAGTGAAGCAAGAAAGTTTAATTCTTTTTACAAAATATATACCCACACTCTAAAAAATATAAGTGAAGCAAAAGAGCATTCTACAAATGGCGGTATTCTATGTGTAGAGAAACAGACATCCGAACTTCAAATGATATAAGTGAAGCACACGAAGCATTCTATAAAGCCATGCTCAAAATATATAAGTGAAGTGCAAAGAGCATTCTATAAATCAACTAAGTACTATCTCATACCAGCATGGTGCATTATTAAAATAAAAATAAATAAAGCACACGACGCTCCATGAATTTACGCATATCATGTGACGAATAAAAATATAGCTCCAAGTAAAATTAGCGATGGTCGTTAGAAGAAAGAGGGGATGCCTTCCGGGGCATCCCCAAGCTTAGCTTCTTGGGAGTCCTTGAATATTACCTTGGGGTGCCTCCGACATCCCCAAGCTTTGGCTCTTGCCACTCCTTATTCCTTCATCCAACGCGATCTCACCCAAAACTTGAAAAATTCAATCACACAAAACTTAACAAAACCCTCGTGAGATCCGTTAGTATAATAAAGCAAATCACTACTTTAAGTACTGTTGCCAACTTCAAGTCATACCTGCCTATTATGTCATTTCCATATCCATTCCAAGATATATTGTCATGCAACTTCCATCATCATCATATATATGACTTGAGCATTCATTGCCATATTGCTTTGCATGATCGTAAGATAGTTAGCATGATATTTTCATGGCTTGTCCTTTTTTATATCTTTGCTACGCCGGATCATTGCACATCCAGGTACACTGCCAGAGGCATTCATATAGAGTCATATTTTGTCCTAGTATTGAGTTGTAAGTAAATAAAAGCGTGATGATCCTCATTATTAGAGAATTGCCCCAGTGAGGAAAGGATGATGGAGACTGTGATTCCCCCACAAGTCGGCATGAGACTCCAGACAAAAACAAAAGAGGCCAAAAAGATCCCAAAAAAATGAAAAAATGAAAAAAAATGAGAGAAAAAGAGAGAAGGGGCAATGTTACTATCCTTTTCCACACTTGAGTTCAGAGTAGCACCATGTTTTTCATATAGAGAGTCCCCTATGTTGTCACTTTCATATACTAGTGGGAATTTTTCATTATATAACTTGGCTTGTATATACCGATGATGGGCTTCCTCAAATGCCCGAGGTATTCATGAGCAAGCAAGTTGGATGCACACCCACTTAGTTTTCAGTGTGAGCTTTCATACACTAATAGCTCTTAGTGCATCCGTTGCATGGCAATCCCTACTCCTTGCATTGACATCAATTGATGAGCATCTCCATAGCCCATTCGTTAGCCGCGTCGATGTGAGACTTTCATCATTTTTGTCTTCTCCATATTATCTCTATCACCATACTCTATTCCACCCATAGTGCTATATCCATGGCTTGCGCTCATGTATTGTGCGGTGGTTGAAAAAGCTGAAGTCCATTAAAAAGTTTGAACCAATTGCTCGGCATGTTATCGGGGTTGTGCATCATAAATACTTTGTGTTAAGAAAATGGACCATGCCAAGGCTATATGATTTTGTAGGGATAACGTTCTTTAGCATTGATATTTTGAAAGACATGATTGTTTGTTGGGATGCCTGAGTATTGATGTATTTATATCAAATTATAGACTATTGCTTTGAATCACTCGTGTCTTAATATTCATGCCATTATTAGATTATATTATCAAGATTATGCTAGGTAGCATTCCACATCAAAAATTATCTTTTTATTCATTTACCTACTCGAGGATGAGCAGGAATTAAACTTGGGGATGCTGATACGTCTCCCTCCTATCTTTTTATCCATGCCAATATTCTACAACTTTCATGTACTTTTGGCAACATCTTATATTGTTTTTGGGACTAACATATTGATCCAGTGCCCAGTGCCAGTTCCTGTTTGTTGCATTTTTTTGTTTTGCACAATATCCATTCCAAATAAAGTCCAAACATGATAGAAATTTACGGAGATTTATTTTGGAATATTTGTGATTTTGGGAAAAGGAATCAACGCGAGATGTTGCCCGAGGGGCCCACAAGCTCGAGAGGCACGCCCCCTACCCTAGGCACGCCTAGCAGGCTTGTGGAGACCTTGTAAGGTGGTTGCTTCTCTTCTTTTGCGACAAGAAAGATAATATACAGAACAAAATTGAGTTAAAATTTCAGCCCAATCGGAGTTACGGATCTCCGGGAATTTAAGAAATGGTGAAAGGACAGAAAACAGGAACG
>NW_025227948.1:0-7758 GCF_018294505.1 Triticum aestivum
AAGAAGGCTCTGAATTACCTTCAATTTCTTCTGCAACAGATAAAGCAAAAGAAACAATATTGAACTCTTCAATTAACCTGTCAGGTTTATTAATACCCCGTCTAACTCTGTCACGTGCGAGATTCCAACTGGGCAGAACAATAGGCTGATTTGGAGTGGGAGTGACATTATCATCATTAACGACGGGTTCATCATGTGCATCAACAATTTCATTACCAGATGTATCACCTGAATCAATAACATGCTCCACCTGAACAGTAGGCTGCTGAATAGTACGCTGTTGTTCGCTCTCAACGGGAACATAGTAGATGAAACATCATGTAACATAGCAGATTCATTAAAGATAACATTTCGGCTAATAACAACCTTTTGGGTTTCAGGATTCCATAATTTAAAACCTTTAACACCAGACTTATAACCAAGAAAGATGCACTTAACAGCCCCAGGCTCCAACTTTCCATTATCAACATGAGCATAAGCAGTGCAACCAAAAACTCTCAACTGTGAATAATCAGCAGGTGAACCAGACCATACCTCAATTGGAGTTTTCTTATTTAGAGCAATAGATGGTGAACGGTTAATGAGATAACAAGCAGTGGAAGCGGCCTCAGCCCAAAAACGCCTATGCAAACCTGCATTGGACAACATGCAACGGGCTCTGGAAATAATGGTCCTGTTCATACGTTCAGCAACACCGTTTTGTTGAGGAGTATAAGGAACGGTGTAATGTCTGACAATGCCTTCAGACTTGCAATAATTCTTAAATTGCTTAGAACAGAATTCCATACCATTATCAGTGCGAAGTATCTTTACCTTCCTTTCAGTTTGTCTTTCAATCATAATCTTCCACTCCTTAAATGCTGAGAATGCTTCATATTTATGCTTCAAGAAATAAGGCCAAACTTTTTACGAATAATCATCAATAATAGTCAGCATATAACTAGTACCACCTAGTGACTTCTTGCGAGATGGTCCCCATAAATCAGAATGGACATAATCAAGAATACCTTTAGTTGTATGAGTCGAAGTGTTGAACTTCACCCTCTTGTGATTGCCGAAGATACAATGCTCACAAAATTTCAATTTACCAGGTTCATATCCATCAAGGAGACCTCTCTTATTTAACTCTGCTAAACCAAGTTCACTCATATGTCCAAGACGCATATGCCAAAGGTTAGCAGCATCACAATCAGAATTCTTTGAAACAACTGGAGTAGCGTTACCTGAAACTGTAGAACCTCGAAGGTAATAAAGACCATTGGTCCAACTTAAATCACCTTTCATCACAATAAGGGAGCCTTTGGTGACCTTCAAAACACTATCTCCACCTGAATACTTGTACCCCTTTGCATCAAGGGCACTCATAGAAATAAGATTTCTCTTCATCTTCGGAATATACTAAACATCTATCAAAGTTCTGATTATGCCATCAAACATCTTGATTTGAATAGAACCTATGCCTTCAATCTTGCATGGTGAATTATCATAACACAAAACGGAACCAGTGGAAGTAGTGGAATCAAAATTATTAAACCAATCTCTATGTGGACACATATGAAAAGTGCATGCAGTGTCAAGTACCCACTCATCATTGGTCTCAGCACATCCAGCAATAACAACTAGAGCATCATCAGAACTATCATCACGAGCAACGTTAGCAGAATTTTCACCTTGTTTGTTACCTTTCCTCTTTTTCTTGTTCTGCAACTTGAAACATTCTGAGATGTCATGCCCGTCTCTCTTGCAATATCTGCAATATTTCTTGTCTCTGGATTGCGATCGGCCCATGTGGCCGTTCTTACTTTTGCCTCTGTTTTCATTATTGGAGTTCTTCTCCTTTGTCCTGCCACGAACAGATAATCTCTCGACTTGGGATGAACTCGAACCATCATGAGCCACATTTAATTTCATCTTCTCTTTGGAGTTCAAAGCTTCATAAACTTCATTAAGCGTGAGAGTATCACGACTGTATAATATGGTGTCTCGAAAATTGGTATAAGAACTTGGCACTGAACAAAGTAACATTAAAGCAGTATCTTCCTCTTCATACTTAACCTCCATTGCAGCTAGATCATATATGATCTCTTTAAATTATGAAATATGATTCAAAACATTACCTCCCTCGGGTAACCTGTGCAGGAATAATTTTTGCTTCAGATGCATCTTGCTGGTGAGATCTTTAGTCATGCAAATCCCTTCCAGTTTTAACCATAGAGCGGTGGCAGTTTTCTCGCTCAAAACTTCCTGCAAAATATTATTATGCAAATGAAGTTGAATTTGTTACAAAGCCTTACAATCAATTATTTTCTCCTCATCAGTCCAGTCCTGAATTCTATTCTTCCCAAAACTATCCAGTGCTTCATCATAGTCGGACTGTGCCAACAACGCCCGCATCTTGACTTTCCATAGGATAAATCTTGTGTCACGGTCTAGCAGCGGAAAATCATACTTCATGGATGCCATGAGTAGATAAATCTGTGTACACAAAGTAATACAAGCCGTAGAAAATTCTTGATAGAATTAATTTGCGGACAAGAACCAGAAGAAATAGATAGCACCTAGTAGCTTTCCGGTGGATATAGCAATTGAGGACAAAAATTGATCTACTAGCACGTACTAGCCTTCACGTGAGCAAGTAGCAGCCACTAGTACTAGTACTTAAAAAACTGATCTGACTTGTCCTTACGTGATGCGAAGCAACAGCAGCAGCCTCGGGGCTTGAACGAAGCAGCAGCAGCTACTCGGCGATGTTGTACGTGGAGCAGCGGAACTCGATGGAACGGCCAGCTGATGTGGACGCTGTGTACGGGGCAGTAGCAGCAACACAGCAGAACAGCAGATCAAAGTCAAACCGATTGAATCGGTGGCAACGGAAAGAGATCTCGACTCGGCTTCTTGCAAATCGATCCGGCTCTGGATTCGAGGGATCACCGGTCGCGTGCGGCGGCGTAAGATGCAACCCTAATCTCTCGTCTCAAATCTCGTATATGTAACCTTAGCTCTGTATACCACTTGTTAGATAGTAACAAGAAATAAACGAGACAGAGAGACACGGATTTTTACGTGGAAACCCTTGTGGGAGAAAACCACGGACGCACGAAGGCGCAATCACTATGAGGAGGAGTATTACAAGCACGAGACGATCGACTGTCTGAGGTGCGACTACATGGGGTATATACGAGGGCAATACATGAGAGTCCTTGGAGGACAAGTAAACGAGTTGTACTCGTACGCGTCGGTACCAACGCAAAGGCCCACACCGTATGTACTATGTCTAGCCCAATACGGTATAATTTGGATCACAATTTAACATTAATCACGAATTGATCCCATTTTGAAAACTATTTTGTATTTGACCTTTTTTTTATCACGCCAACATGTATGCCGTTTGGATTGCACGGGAGACGCCACGATCCATGGCGTTTCTCCCTGACACACACTCTCCATAGCTGGCACTGACATGGCAAACTGAGAACGGCATCAATCTTGGCATTTTGCCTAAACGCCATAGACCTTGGCGTTTTGTTTTAGTAAGCGTGTACACTTGTGGTTACACACTTAGAGTGAAATGGGCAGCCTAGCTAGTAAACTACCCAGACCTACATGCACCTTCAACTGAATCCAACGTGCCCCATATGTGGCCACGCAGAGGAGGACGTGCACCATGCTCTCGTGGGATGACTGTTGGCAATGGGCACGGCGAGGCGAGTCGGGTGCACGTGCGCGCGCCGGACGCATAGGATGCAGACAGGGTCATGTCAAGTCCGTGACAAGTGTGGGTGTCTGCGTGTGCGTGGTGCACGGGCGTGTCCGTGCACCAGTACACCGTGTGAGTGTGTGTAGGGCTAGGCTGTTGGTGAGCCGTACGGGGTGCTTGTGGGCGATCTGTTGGAGGCCCGCCGTGGACCGCGCGTGTTGGAGCGCGTCGTGGGCACAAGCGGAGCGGGCGGAACGTGCGCATGAGGTGGACGGGGTGTGGGTGCGTGCCCTGGCGCTGGCTCTGGGTATAAGACCCACGCGGTGATCTTTGTTTTAGAAACCCCATGCGGTGATCGTTGTCATAGCTGAGGCGTCGAGTTTCTGCTCGGGAAAAGACCGTTGTTGTGGTGGCGTTCGTGCGCCGGAAAACCTCGCCGTGTCCACTGCGTGCTCTCTGTTCTCTCTTCTTTCTTCTTCTTGGTTCAAGCTAGATAGTGAGCAAGGAGAGAAGAGAGAGAGAGAGAGAGAGTACTGACGAGCTAGGCCAAGGGTCTTGACGCCAACAATTGGTATCAGAGCCGGTTTTGCGGAGGTGATCGACGGCGGGCATGTCGGTCGTCCCTTACGGTGGTGGCGGCGCGATGTCGCTGCAGGTCCTGCCATTGACGCTGGCGAACTACACGTCCTGGGCCATCAAGGTTGAGGCAATCCTTGATGCCCAGGGACTATCGTGTGCGGTGGCTCCGGCGGAGGGCGAGACAGTTGACGCCGGCAAGAGCAAGGTGGCGCGGGCGGCGTAGTTGAGCATGCTGTTAGAGGAGGTGCTGATGCAGGTGGCGACGAAGCCCACCGTGAAGGAGGTATGGGACCCCCTCAAGGTGCGCTTCGTCGGCGCCGATCGAGTCCGGGCGATGCGGCGATTTCGATCATCTGAAGATGGCGGACGGTGAGGACCTAGACGGCTACAGCGGGAGGATCGGCGTCATGACGGCGTGGTACGCAAGCCTGTGGTCGACGCTCGACGATGAGGCACTCGTGAAGAAACTGCTGGACACCGTCCCCGATCGCCCGTACCCTGTCGTCGCCGGAATCGAGCACTTCTGCAACATAGCTGAGATGACCTCCGAGGAAGCTCTGGGGTCGCTGAAGGTGTTCGACGAACGGGCACGGCGGCGTGGGAAGGACGACGGCAGGCGTAACGGCGAGAAGCTGATGCCCACGGCTGCGAAGTGGGCGGCGCGCAGCGACAGCAGGGCGGAGGCGGACTCGACGACGACGACACTGGCAGCATGGTGTCAGGTGGCGGCGGGAAGAGCCGCGGGCGCTGCTACAACCGTGGGCAGTGGGGCCACTTCAAGCGAGAGTGCGCCAAGCCGTGGAAGGCGCAGGCACTCCTGGTGGAGATCGGCGACGACCTCGAGCCGGCACTCCTCTGAGCCGCGGCTTAGGCGGTGAGTTTTGGCAATAAGCCACGGCGAGGCGAGTCGGGTGCGCGTCGTGTGCGTGTGCGCGCCGGTCGCGTCGGGTCCGTAGCAAGTGTGGGTGTGTGCGTGCACGTGGTGCACGGGACGAGTACACCGTGTGTGTGTGTAGGGCTAGTCTGTTGGCGAGCCGTACGGGGTGCTCGTGGGCGATCTGTTGGAGGCCCGCCGTGGACCGCGCGCGTCGGAGCGCATCGTGGGCACGACCGGAGCGGGCGGATCATTCGCACGAGGTAGAGGGGGCTGGGTGCGTGCCCTGTCACTGGCTCTGGGTATAAGACCCGTGCGGTGATCATTGTAATAGCTGAGGAGTTTGTGCTCGGGAAAATACCGTTGTTGCGGTGGCGTTCGTGCGCCGAAAAACCTCGCCGTGTCCACTGCATGCTCTCTGTTCTCTCTTCTTTCTTCTTCTTGTTTCAAGCCAGAGAGTGAGCAAGGTTATTAGAGAGAGAGGGAGGGAGAGAGAGAGAGTGCACCAACGAGCTAGGGCAAGGGTCTCGACGCCAACCCTGATGCAGCTCCCCTTTGGGAGGCCATGCGCGAGCACTGGGATCTTTCGACCCCTGCCGACGGGACGCCGAAACTGAATGGATCTTCCGTCTACTCTGACAAGTTTCCTGAAGGGCAAAAGCTAGCCTCATTGATGGTCATGTGGAGGATTTGGTACACGCGGAACGAGATCACACATAATAAGCCCCCTGTTCCGATTGAAGCATCACACCGATTCTTATCCTGCTACATCACATCCCTACTTGCCATCAAACAATATCTAGCTGCGGATCAGCTGAAAGGGAAACATTCCATCGACCTTATTGGGTGTATGCGTTGCACCACACAAGAAATATTGCTGAAGCCGCTCTGGTTAGTACCTGATGTAGACCATGCCAAGCTCCACATATGTGGTGCATTTGTGAAGGAAGATGGCACGGCTGGAGCCGGGATAATCCTGAGTGATCATGAAGGTACGGTCATTTTTGCTGCGACCCGCGTGTTGTTTAACTGTGTGGATGCCCTCGAAGCGGAGGCGGCAGCGATGGATGAAGGGCTCCGACTTGCTCTCCACTGGACGAACTTGCCTCTGGTAGTGGAGACGGACTGTACTGAGTTGTTGCAAATGATTCAATCAAGAGACGTTGATAGATCACGGTACATGCATTGTATAAGAGAGACACGAAAGATTTCGACTCATGAAAGGAACATTAGTCTAGCTAAGATCAACCGGCATGCAAATAAGGCGAGTCACACCCTCGCTTGTATGGGTCGTTCGCAGCAGCGAACTGCATGTTGGCTTCAAAGCTTCCCTGATGATATAGCTAGCATAGTCAATTCTGAATGTAATCATCTTGTTTGATTAATGAAAGTTCCTTTCCGACAAAAAAGGATTGACATTGGCCACGACGGCTACTCTGCGAGTGCCAAGCAACGGCCAGGCAAGGTTGTCGCTCCCCCGCACCTGTCCGCCGCTGGAAGAATCACTCCGACGACGACACAGACGGCAGCGGAGGTGCCTCCGGCCAGCCGGATATGCTTACGATGTCACCATCTGCTTCAAATTAGTTTATTCTTTTAGATTTTAGTTGAAGAGACGAAATATCGTCCGGCTTATATAAATTATGTCTAAACTTATGTCCATTTGAATAAATTCCGTCATGTTTATATGAATTATGTTCGAATTAGTTTGTATTGTAGGCGAAGGTTTACGACAAGCGTTGGATGGCCGGCTTTAGTATCACTGTTTGCGGACTAGTTTAGATCAGTCCACATATAAATATTGTGTTTGTTTAGAGGGATGGTGTTGAAAATGCCCTAAGTAGATAAAAAACCTCGCCCTTCTGTTAATTGCTACGATCAATGTTACTACTATTAATTTTACATTAGCTTCGTCCATGTCAAAAGGAAAAAAGAATACGCGAAATGGTCTTGCATAATCACATGCCACTGTCAAAGTCTTGGATATGAACCACTGGCCTGGACATGGCCAACTCCGTCAAAATTTTGGATGCATTAGGTTCACACCTCTATTTTAGGGCATTTTGCATACTTGTCTCGATTGGGTCTGTTTGAGCTAATGCAGGCTAGAAACCAACATCTATATGTACTTTGGTTGCTTGCATTAGGCTCCGTGCATGAGGGGAGCAATTTCTAGCATGTTGTTTGGTTTTCTCCATCGCTGTTGTTAGACAAACAACATGTTGTTTGGTTGCAAACGACTAAAGATGTGATTACCACTTCTCACTAGTGGTGACCTTATCACACACACACATGCACACACACAATATTTTCTTGTCCTAACTAGGAAACAAATGACAGTTTATCCTAACTACTAGCAAATGGCGGTACAATTTATTAAGAGCCAATATGACTAAATATGGGAAAGTTCAACGATGCTAAATAGGTGGAAGTCCATCCTATTCCTCTTCCTCTTCTGCTGTTGTGCTGCTTCTCCTTCTGCTGCTGCTATTGTGCTGCTTCTTCTTCTTCAGATCTTTGTCTGACCTTTGTTATCCCACATTGCCTGAGACCACACCAACATTTTGTTCTTCCCCACTTCATTGTCAAATGCCTCCACACCATGGCC
>NW_025227949.1:0-6459 GCF_018294505.1 Triticum aestivum
TTCAACAGTGGTTTTCCTAGATTTCTAGCAAGTGAACAAAATTATTTATAAATCATGTCTTTGCAAAATATAATGAGGAATAGGAGAAGCTCAACTTTTATAAGTTTACATCCTCAACAATATTCTTACTACACCTATACTTAATCTATAATGGATTGATTTCTTGGTGTTGAATAAACTTTTCTTAGTAGTTTTTTCCAAACATGGCAAGATATTTGACATGGATCATATTGAAGATGCAACTATTCCATAGAATTAAATAGCAAGAGCATTTATCTTCTACTTAACATAAATAATAATTGATGAAATGCATTTAACTGGCAAGTTCATTATTTAAAAGAACAAAAATATCCCTATTCTTGAAATAGAAAATGAGGAACCAAGTTGGCTATCTAGTAGCATAATTAACATGTTTCATGCCACAACTGATATACTTTTAGTAGTGTACAGTCATGAAAGGGACATTGTCATTATATTATATTAATACTAAGTGCTAATTCAGTTCAGGGAAATGGGAAGGAACTTATGAGTAACTAATAGAAATTTCAATAGGGTGCATCGTAGCAAACATAAATATTCTAACCTGTATTTATTAATCTAAGTAATTTTAGATTTGACATCTCTATTCTTAATTATAAGTATATAAAATATTTAGCAAATATACAACTTGACAATTGGAAAGGAGAGGAAGACATTATTATGGGCTAGAAGTATCACACTGGGTTGAGTCTTCCATCTCTGATACTGTTGTTGACGATGACGTTCCACGTACTGTGATGCAATTACACATTGCCAGATTCTGCCATATATATGCATATATAATATAATGAACAATTTATATATGGTTTTAATATTCCACTACAGAAATCTTATACAAACAGAAGTCAAGCATTTAAAACATGCAAGTACTTATGATTGAATATCTAGCATATTACCATACTGAAATAATTCCTCTCGCAAATTAATGTTTGGATTGGTTGATCCATTCACGTATATATCCAAAGAATAGTATACCCATAGTGGACTCTCCGAGTTCTCAGTGTTGCTAACCTAAAGCTACTATATTTGGTTCTCAATCCTTTTGATGTGCTAACCGATATAGGATAAAATACTATTCTTGCTGATGATTCCATACTATCGCAATGGATCTATAGTTGGGTAAACAAACTGTGATTTGGGGTGCAAGTCACATCATGTGTAAATCTGGTGAAATGGAAATCACCATAATAAATGTGTTTTAGATATCCGTCACCTGCAGCCGGAAGTGCATGGCCAACCAATATTTCCAATAATTTTCGACGTTAACAGGTTCACTGATAATTAAGAGTATTTTGCTTCAGATTGAATGAACTAAATATTAGAGAAAAAAGAGACACAATTAGGCTTCGCTATTCATGAGTCCACAACACTTACTTATTGACATATACATATCAATTGTAAGTTTGTAAAACCACAACTATTTTCAAAATATAAAACCACACAGTCAATAAGTGAAATTACCATTAAAACGTCTGCAAGAGACAAACTTGTAGCATATTTTTGTTGCCTAGATGGTAGCATATCTGACTAAGAACTACGATACATAATTCACTAAGATTAGCAAGGCATTAGGGTCTAAATCTAGTGGGCGGCAACATTACTGCGAGTTGCTGATGTTGCGTGTCCAATAGGATAATAGTTGATTGGAAAATGTTACCCAAGTTTTTGTATCTTAGTTGTTTCTGCTAGAGAACGAATACGCCACAGCCGAGATGGCTCTATGATTATCGGTTAGCTATCAATAATTCAACACACACTGTTGAGAGCATAGGTTGTTGTTTCCACTGGAGAGAAACTCCCTGAATAGATAAAGAGACATTGGATGAGGGCTGACCACTGCAAGTTTGCATGATATAGTGAGGTTGACAATGCCCAGACGTTTTCTGTCATCAAATTACTCGGGGATGGCACTGATGAAGCACTATGTAGCAAAAACATTTGAGGTAGGGTACAGACTCTCAAGTTCATCTCATAGAATTTGTAGCTGAGCTTGCCAATTTGTATATGTCGGTCGTAGTTGGTGCAACGGAGTGCATGAAAATGCTAAGACAACCTGGTGGCAAAGTCGCTCATGACATGGCTGATCCTGGTAGCCGTCGAGATCTGTGTGCGCCGCACACCTTTTAGGTTTAGGCCTTGATGCTAGGTTCATGCCTCAATGGTAGTCACACGCCTAGACGATGCTGGATCCTATCATGTACATGTCTTGGTAGATACAATACACTATGCTGGTGCTATTGGTTATCGTGGCTTCTAGGAAGGAAGGTAATATCAGCACGGCGAGAAGGAAAGCATCGATGACATGAGGTATTTGTGATTTTTAATTTATCTTCCGACGCCTTATGTACATGGGAGTATTGATCGAATCAGACTTGCCGAAATAGTCAAGCACCATCTGTTGATGAAAAAAATTATGTGGAAAAATGTTGATGAAAATTTGGGACATGCAATCATGCATGCATTGTTTTTTTAGGGTTAATCACGCATGGATCTTTGTTCTGTTCATTTCTTGTGGAGTCGATCACGCATGCAAAGATCCCTGTCAAAAAACCCCGCATGCAAAGTTGTTTTTTTCTTTAGGAGTCGTCACTGTAAACGTGGCCAAGTTTGTTACGTTTTGTAGGTTAGGGATCTTTTTTTTCTTGACGGGCATGCATGTGAGAGACCTGCATTAAAAAAACCGCATGCATGCAGATGTATTTGGAAGAGGAAGTGAACGTGGCCAAGTTCGTTACCATTTTTTAGGTGAAAATATATTTTCCTTTGACGTGCATTGATTTTTAGGTGAGGGGTCTTATTTTTGTTTGACATTCATGGATGTGCGAGATCCAAATTACGTGCAACTTGTACATGTTACTTGACCTATATACGTGTCAACCTATACTGGACCCACCATTAGTATGTTAGGCAGATCAATCGGATATAGGTTAAAGATCCATCCGATCATGGGTCAATATTTTCTGATTAATGTGGAATTTTCTAGCCTGTTTATCTTTTGTCTGGTTAACCCGTCAAGTACTTTTCATATATAAATAGATACTTAGATCTGAAACTTTTAAATAAGAGGGAGTCCTCACATAGATATCTATTTACATAACTATTCACTTGATCTTCAATTATATCTTTTTGGAGTAGCTTGTGTTTTACTCTTGTGCTTCACTTATATCCTATGAGTAAATTGTTGATTAAATTGAATATCATGAAGTTGAAATCATATCATGCCTAGTGGTACCTTCACATTGGGTTTAGAAAGTGAACTCTTTTGAGGCTTGACAATAACAATATTGGTCATACAATCAATTCACGAATATTTAGTTTAAGGAAGAGAATTTTCACATGAAAATACACTATTGTGGAAATCTTTTGTGATTGTGAGCCCCCATCAAAATATTATATGCCAAAATTGTTGACGTTGTACAAGGAAGACAACGTAATGATTTATGTTTGTTCATATTCACATAGAAGTTATATTGTCATAGATCCTTCAACATGTGGTGCTTGCCGCCCATCTTTGCTAGCTAAAAATTCTGCACCAAGTAGAGATACTACTTGTGCATCAAAAAACTCTTAAACCCAAATCTTATTTTCAAGAGTCCATACCTACCTAAGGATTGAGCAAGATCCTTCAAGTAAGTTGTCATCGGTGTAGTACGGAAATAAAAAATGTTTCAAAAAGTGTTAGATCATTTAATGTAAGAGAAAATTGAGTGTTATACGAACTTGTGATGGCAAAGAATAAAAGCGACAGATTGCATAATAAAGGTTGCTATCAGAAGGGGCAATATAATGTGACGTTCTTTAGAACTAAGGGGTTGAGCATACAAACAAATAAGTGCATGACCACCCTGCTTCCCTCTGCGAAGGGCCTATCTTCTACTTTTATGTATTTACTTTTATGCAAAGAGTCAAAGTGTTTCTCTCTATTCCTTTTTATTTTTCTCTTTTGGCAAGCATCATGTGGTGAGGAAAGATCTAGGAACATATGTCCAGTTGAATATGAGTAGCATGAGTTATTATTGTTGACATCACCCTTGAGGTGAATACGTTGGGAGGCAAAACAATAAGCCCCTATCTTTTTATGTGTCCGGTTGAAACATTTTGCTCATGTGTACGCAGTGAGTGTTAGCAATCATAGAAGACTATATGATGGTTGTGTATGTGGAGCTCTTACTTAGACTCTGTTGAATAAGTTGAATTGCAATTGCTTGGTCACTGAGAACATAGGTTGTTGAGTTTCAAGAGAGTTCATTGTTTGAACCTTAACATGTCAGTTGGTTGCCACTATAACAGGAGAAATTTTATGAGAAAGAATTGTTGTTATGATGCTAGGAAAAGTGATTGAAATTATCATTGGTCAAACTTGTGCAGTTTGCTAGCATTCACACTTCATATATTATTTCTTTTATCATTTAACTACTCGAGGACGAGTAGGAATTAAGCTTGGGGATGTTGATACGTCTCCAATGTATCTATAATTTATGAAGTATTCATGCAGTTTTGTTATCATTCTTGGATGTTTTACAATCATTTTAGAGCAACTTTATACCATTTTTTGGGACTAACCTATTGACCCAGTGCTCAGTGCCAGTTGCTGTTTTTTGCTTGTTTTTTACATTGCAGGAAATCAATATGAAACGGAGTCCAAACACGGCGAAACTTTTTGTGGATATTTTATGGACTAGAAGACCACCAATGGGCCAGAGCGGCACCTGGGGGGTGCCCCGATGGGGGCACAACCCACCAGGGCGCGGCTGGGTGGGCCCCCAGGCCCGCCCATGTGGGTTGTGCTCACCTCTGTGGCCTCCCGCACCACATCTTAGCCCTATAAATTCCCAAATATTCTAAAAACCCTGGGGGTAGCCCTAGATGGGAAGTTCCACCACCGCAAGCCTCTATGGCCACCGAAAACCAATATAGACCCCATTCCGGCATTCCACCAGAGGGCGAAATCATCACCGGTGGCCATCTTAATCATCCCTCGGGGCCGAGGGTTTGTACCAGTAGCTATGTGTTTAATCTCTCTCTCTCTCTCTCTCTCTCTCTCTCTCTCTCTCTCTCGTGTTCTTGAGATATCACGATCTTGATGTATCGCAGGCTTTGTTCATATAGTCGGATCATATGATGTTTCTCCCTCTCTATTTTGTGATGAATTGAGTTTTCCCTTTGAGATTTCATTGTTATCGGATTGAATACTTATGTCTACTACGCAACTTTATTCTTGTTGACTCGTGTTGGGCCTCCAAGCGCAGATTTTTGTAGGACAGTAGCAATTTTCCCTCAAGTGGATGACCTAAGAGTTATCAATCCATGGGAGGTGTAGGATGAAGATGGTCTCTCTCAAGCAACCCTGCAACCAAATAACAAAAAGTCTCTTTTGCCCCCAACACACCAAATACAATGGTAAATTGTATATGTGCACTAGTTCGACGAAGAGATGGTAATAAAAGTGTAGTAATGATAGTAGATATTGATTTTTGTAATAGTAACAATAAAAAACAACAAGGTAACAAGTAACAAAAGTGAGCACAAACGGTATTGCAATGCTTCAAAACATGGGCTAGGGTCCGTACTTCCGCTAGTGCAATCTCTCAACAATGCTAACATAGTTCGATCATATGATTATCCCTCAAAGTGCGATAAAGAATCACTCTCGAGTTCCTATTAGCGGAGAACGAAAGATAGAAATTGTTTGTAGGGTATGAAACCACCTCAAAGCTATTCTTTCCGATCAATCTATCCTCGAGTTCATACTAAAATAACGCAAGCTATTCTTTCCGATCGATCTAATCAAGAGTTCGTGCTAAAATAACACCATATGACACACATCAACCAACTCTAATGTCACCTAGATACTCCAATGTCACCATGAGTATCCGTGAGTTAATTCTACGATACGCATCAAACAACTTCATGATCATAATATTCAATCCACACAAAGAAGTACAAGGGGACCTCAAAGTTTCTATCTTTGAAAATATAATAAAAACGTGCATCAACCCCTATGCATAGATTACTCCAATGTCACCGCGGGAATCCGCAAGTTGAGTGCCATAACATACACCAAGTGAATCAATATGATACCCCATTGTCACCTCAAGTATTCATACTGCAAGACATACATCATGTATTCTCAAATCTGAATATTCAATCCGACAAGACAAAACTTCAAAGGGTAAAGATTCAGTTCATCGCAGCAAGAGTTGAGAGGGGAGAAACATCATACGATCCATCTATGTTAACAAAGCCCATGATATATCAAGATCGCGACATCTCAAGAACATGAGAGAGAGAGATAAACACATAGCTACTGGTACAAGCCCTCAGCCCCGAGGGTGGACTACTCCCTCCTCACCGTGGTGGCCGCCGGGATGATGAAGATGGCCATCGGAGATGATTCCCCCCTCCGGCTGGGCACCAGAA